>NW_015638778.1:0-6032 GCF_001515625.1 Sinocyclocheilus rhinocerous
TGTAACTCCACATCACTGCGGTCATTCATATAACACAAATATCCTGAATGAGGTTTCAAAATATTCTCCATTAGCTATTAACAATTAAATGTACAGTTAAGAAATGTAAAAACGATCATAATTTTAATTGCAAAAGACTGAAAAATGTTATGGGAAAAAACTGTTAATTGGTTAACAGTAAGTTCTATATACAGTTCTATATTTCACTATATACAGTGAAAAACTGTACTAAATCTAACAGGACATTTCATGTAATTTTACAGTAAAATATTGAATGCAGTTTTTGAAAGTGAAAGAACAAATCTGACTATCACAGCTGCTGTTTTTTTACTATAATATTTACAGTGTATCAAGTACAACATACTATATAAATATAAATTAGTTCTCTTAAGCAAACCTGATATACTGTAAAATGTATGCTATTTTTCTGAATTAAGTACCATTTTTAAAAAGATTTAATAAAATATATCTGACCAAGTGCAAATTGATTATTTTTGTGGTATCGTTTTAGGATTTAGGAAACAAATTGAACTCTTATTTCTATTTTGAAAATAGTCAACATTCAGGACTTTTGCTCATAAAAATAATTATAAGTAAACTTATAGTTTAACATGCTTATCGGCTAAATTTATTTTTGACTCATGAAATTAAATATATTCTGTCTATATTATCCAGCTTTTGTGTCATGCACAAATTAAAATATTTTAAGAAATAACTGAGAATTCATAAAAAGAATTGCCATTAATTATAATATATCAAACTGTTAGTATACAAAAATGTGAAATTACTAATGTAAAATATTAAGTACAAATATGAACTTTGCCTTGAAATGAAAAAATATTGAATATCATCAAATATGACTTGTACGTAATATAGCAGACAAAATGTAATAATTAAATACATTCATAGGTGCAATCAATCAATAAAATAGAATGAAATTTTACAATAAAACTAGAAATGTTGCCAAATGTTCTTAAATAAACTTAAACCTCCTTTTAAAACACACACACACATTATATATTTATATTAGATCATTTAAGAAAGACTTACTTCTGATCACCAGTTCAGTTCCTCCACCAAAAGTGTAGCACAGTGCTTCATTCTAGTGAAAGAGTCGTACAAAAACCTCCGTCACACTCAGATGAACACAAACTCCACGACACTCACACACACTGATATGAGACTCAACAGCAGCTCTTCTCAACATCACACATGGATTGTTGGACTAAAGTGACTTTCACAAAAAAGGGCTCATCATTTCCAAATGTCTTTTAATGCATGAAAGCTAATTAAAGACTCTGTATTGATCACATTTCCTTTACACATCTTAATTTTGGGTTTCTAAAAGATCATTTTTAATAAGTTTTGATGACCTTTGCCCTCTCATGGACTTCAAAGTGACATACTTGTTTCTCTGAATGATTCAACTCTGTCACTGAATCATCAGAAAGCCTGTAGTCTGAACCAGAGACTCACACAGAATGATAAAGAAATGATATATAAACTTTTTTCACACACACCACTGGATCATAAGACTAAAGCACATTTACAGGCTCAGTTTTCATCTGCATGTGGGCTTTTTCATGTCTGTTCTCTTCCAGGAGGGGTTTTTCACAGAGAGTCACTTTGCATCGACACATGCTTCAGCGCTCTGAGTGTTTATAGCGTTCAGACTCAAACACTTTATAACACACTTTACAAAACCAACAAACACAATGAATCTCTTCAGCAGCTTCATCTGGATTCTGACAGCTTTTATTCCAGGTAACAGAAGTGAAAGATGCTCATTTTTGACTCTTTAATGTTGATTTAATTTGATGAAACACATGTAATGTTGTTGTCAGCAGCATCCAGAGGAATCACTGTGACTCAGCCTGAAGCTCTGACTGTTTCTGAAGGACGAGACGTCACTATAGAGTGTAAAACTGATGCTGGAATATTTGGCTGGGCTTTAGCTTGGTATCAGCAGAAACCTGCAGAAACTCCTAAACTCATCATTTATCTGGTAAACAATCTCTATGATGAGAGTTTCAGTCGATTCAGTGGGAATGGAGAACAAGATGGAACCGATTTCACTCTGACCATCAGTGGAGTCCAGACTGAAGATGCTGCACATTATTACTGTCAGAGTCGCCACTCTATCAACAGTAAAGATGTGTTCACACAGTGATAAAGAGTCGTACAAAAACCTCCGTCAGTCAGAGTCACAGTGACTGAACTGATGCTGCAGCTGCTCAAACACTATCACTCACTCAACAGTGCAGAAACACAATATAATCTTATAATAAACATCCAATTTGTTGAGTTTCATCTGTATTTGACATTTTTGATCATGATTTTCTAAAGTAATTTCGTCTCTTGTCATTTTCTGTCCTTCAAGTAGAAATTCAGCCACTTTTGATCTTCAGTAGATATTATTCCATCCTGCACTATTTTGATTTTCGACATTTATGATTTATCCTTATTCTTCTTTCTATCATTCCTCATAATGCATCATCATCATATAAACACATTCCTCAATTTCAGAGCAGATGATAATGAATATAATTTATAGTAATATCAATGTATGAAAGAATTAACAATGATATAAAATTTGAACGTGAAAATTAAGGACCAGATTACCCAACAGATGCTGTTCAACATTAAAAAAAACAACAACATATGCATAGCACCATTGTTTTGCGGTTTGCACTTTGATCTTAACACCTCTAACCTTATTATTTATTATTCTCAGGTTAGGTAAAGTAAGTCGAACCTGGCCTAAGTTCTAAGCATTTCAAATTACTTACAACTTGGTCAGAAGACTCCTTTGTGGTATGTTCTTACTCAAAGTCTTAAAACACTATACATCAAAACCTTGGTAGGCAGTTTTTGTAATCAATTAAATTTATTTTAATTAGTTATGTTTCTTTTTATAACAAACAAAAATATAGAGGCAAACAATACTCAACCACTGAAATATAAAATACAACAATCACAGTTTCAATCAAAGGTGTAGTTCACTTCTTGTCCTCAGCTCTGGGTTTCTTGGCGTCGGAGGTACTGACAGTATCAGTATCCGAAGCAGCAATCTACTCATCAGTCTTTTATACTCCTCTCATCTTTTTGACATAAGTTGGCATTTCCCCAAAATTTCCAAGATCCTCCCAGATGCAGCATGGCCTCCTCATGTCCTTGAACTCCAGTAAACTTGACCAAGATGGCTGAAATCCTTTTAAGGTTCTAGCAGCAGAACCACACACACACACACACACACACACACATTCTTCTGTACTTGTAGTCGTCCGCTCCTCCTTCTCATGGGTAGCACACACACATACATAACTAACAGTTATTCAACACTTCTGCCCATACATTATATGGCATTTTCTGAAGAAAAAAAAAAAACATGTTGTAAGCTATATATTAGTAATTCAATTTATTATCCCAATATGTGTAAAGGTATCTAAAATAAATAAACCAGTAGGCAGGGTAATTGCATTTCTTTCATATTATTCAACACCATATTTGTTTAAATTTCTTTTATAAAGATTTATAAAGAGTGAACATGTTTTATATCATGTGTGATGTGACACAATCAAGCTCAGTTGATTCAGTGATTGACAGAGACACGAGTGATGATCCTCATGTCTGTTAAAAACCTGGATTTGGGGATTTACAGTGATGTTTTCATCCAAATACAGTCTCATATGAGAAAGTCGGGGTTTATATTCTAAAGTTGGTTTTGTAGATTTATTCAGAACTGAATTGAATGATATAACAATTTGGCTATTATAGAAGATCAAATATTATGAAAAAGATGTTTACTCTATGTTTTCACTTCAGTAATTGTATTTTGTGTCTGTCAATGAGCAATTGTCTTCAGGTAAATGATGTGGAGTGTGTTTGCATATTGATCAGATGCTTCAGTGCTCTGAGAGTGTTTATAGTGAACACACAAACACACACAACACAAACTCACACTCCAGCACTCTGACTGTAGCTCATTGTTTCAGATAATGCAGGAAAAAAACACAATAATTTCATCATTACTGTAGTTTGACCTCACTGCTTTCATTCATATTCCACATAGACACTATCCTACATTTAATCGCCATTAAATAAATGTTCACCTCTACTAAATGTTTAATGTACATCTAATTGTAAATTTAAATCAGTTTTTTGAAGCAAACTTAACATACTGTAAAAATTATAAGAATTTGCTATTTTCTCAATTCCTTTTTAAATTATTCTCAAACTGAGTTTAAAACCATTGTCCACATGCAAATGTATGATTATTTAGAAAACAAATTAATATTATAATTTATATATCAATTGTATTTTTAAAAGAGCATATGAAACACTCAGAATCATAATTATTATGCATGTTTAAAATATTTATTAAAAAAATGTTAATAACTAAATTTATTTGTCTTATGATGATGCCTACCAAATTAGAATCATTTTGTTTGTTTTATCAAACTTTTGTGCCATGCATTTCAAAGACTCTTAATTATTAACTTTATCAAGAGTTACAGACACACAATATATTATGAAATAATTATCAAACTATTTCAATCAATGAATTAAAATGCAATTAAATATTAGCAATAATAAAATGTAAAATTATTCATGTGAAGTGAAACAAACTGAAAACATATGAAATATGAATTTAAATGGAAAAAATAAATATCCTGAAATATCACTAAATATTAATATATAGTTGTAAAATTGCAGACATTATTAAATAAACTGAAACAAATAAATTCATCATGAAATGTTGGAATTAATGAATAAATAATTTTAATATTAATAATTAATATTTTCTATCTTTATTGTTCTTTAACTTCAATAACATTTTTATAATAATTGTTGGCAAATGTTTTCTTAATAAAATCAATAATAATATCTTGCATTTTAATGACAGAATTGAAGAGACTTACTGATGGTCAGTTTAGTTCCTCCACCAAAAGTGTACCACAGTGCTTCATTCTAGTGAAAGCGTCGTACAAAAACCTCCGTCACACTCAGATGAACACAAACTCCACGACACTCACACACACTGATATGAGACTCAACAGCAGCAATGGATCATTAAAAAATGCAGCACAAAATGTTCATCTTTAATACTTATTGTATAAAGGCTCATCACATTTTCAACACGCATGTGATTTTAAACTCTGCTAATTCTATTTACCTGCTTTATAATGAAATCTTTAGCAAGATTTAGATGGTCATTCCGTATTGGATGACCTCTGACCTGTTATACAGTATCATAGATGATCATAGAAATCTGCACATCAGATATTAAATGCTCCCAGCATCAAAGTCTGAATGAAACTAAACATTAAACAGTGTTTGCAGGGTGAAGCTCCACCCAAAATAACATGAAGTAAATTATAAATGTCTGCTTGTGAAAATGGTAAATAAAAATTTAAGAAATAAAATTGCAAGACTGTGTATCTCTACTGTCTTGAGGTAAATGATCTGGAGTCTGTTTGCATATTCATCAGATGCTTCAGTGCTCTGAGAGTGTTTATAGTGCTGTGAGTTTAACACTTCATCACTGACACACACAACAATCTTCATCAACATGACCTTCATCATCATCTTCATCTGGACTCTTTTATACTGCTTTACACTACAAGGTGAATAGTATATATTTGAAAATCAATTGAAGTATATATTTATATATTACACAGCTTAAAATATGCCATTTTATGGCATCAAAACGGATTTGTTTTTCAGGGTCTAGAGCAGCTCAGATCACAGTCACTCAGACTCCTTCAGTGAAAACTGCCACACCAGGAGAAAATGTTGTGATGAGTTGTAAACTCAGTTCTCCAGTTATCAGTTCTATAGACTGCACCCCACCCTGTGTGGCCTGGTACTTACAGAAACCTGGAGAAGCTCCTAAACTCCTGATTTATCATGCAAGCAGCCGTCAGTCAGGAACTCCATCTAGATTCAGTGGCAGTGGATCTGACAAAGATTTCACTCTGACCATCAGTGGAGTCCAGACTGAAGATGCTGCACATTATTACTGTCAGAGT
>NW_015638778.1:10913-13789 GCF_001515625.1 Sinocyclocheilus rhinocerous
GATCTGTCCTGTGACAGACGGGTTTGACTCAATTATGTTCAGAATCAGAGAAAACACAGGGTGTAAGTTGATATATAGTAAATATAGTAAAGTCATTGTGTAGCAACATAAATATGTTTTTTAACAGTTTCTGAAGTAGCTCCTTCATCTCAAGCTGATGATGAATTTATGACTCATAACTCATTTCTCGTGAGCAGAAGTGAAACTGTTTCAGTTCAGAGCGTTGAACCAATCAAACAGTGAAACTGTGAGTTTGAAGTGAAAATCAGGTTTGCATTGGCAGCTTTAGTGATTCTGATCGTTTCAGAATAGAGCAGCTCCGTCTCCAGAGACCATGTTCAAACCCCAAGAGCTTCAGTTCACATTTACTGCTAAACGCAGCTGTTCTCAACTATTACAATCCATCAACAGCAGCTGAAACTTTAGTGAAGGACTTTGAAGGAAGGACACACTGATCAATGATGCAGTCGAACACAAATGTAAGGCGTTCAGAAGCTTTATTGAATGAACAGCAATGGCAGCACATTGAAAGACTGCTTGAGTATTGAGCTGTAAATCAGGTGACTGCTGTGAATCCTGCTGCTCTTCACTGGAGAAACATCAGCACTCGGAGCTCTTGAGGAACGAGGTCTCGTGATCAGCTCCGTCATGTGTTACTCTGCAGACGAAGCGCTCGCCGTCTTCCCAGCGTGCTTTGCTGAGGCTCAGGACGCTGCTGCGGCTGTAGCGTCCGTCCCGCTCGCTCTCTGCGCTGGTCTGAACCCCCTCGGTGACCTCTGACCCGTCCAGCATCCAGCTCACCTGCGCCCCCTGTGGAGAATAAGAGCTGAGCAGGCAGAGCAGTGCGGCTGAGTCTCCAGAGATCTGCAGAGAAGAGGGAGGCAGCAGAGACACGGAGGGCTTCACTGCGGGACCAGCTGGAACACACAAACACACACAACACAAACTCACACTCCAGCACTCTGACTGTAGCTCATTGTTTCAGATAATGCAGGAAAAAAACACAATAATTTCATCATTACTGTAGTTTGACCTCACTGCTTTCATTCATATTCCACATAGACACTATCCTACATTTAATCGCCATTAAATAAATGTTCACCTCTACTAAATGTTTAATGTACATCTAATTGTAAATTTAAATCAGTTTTTTGAAGCAAACTTAACATACTGTAAAAATTATAAGAATTTGCTATTTTCTCAATTCCTTTTTAAATTATTCTCAAACTGAGTTTAAAACCATTGTCCACATGCAAATGTATGATTATTTAGAAAACAAATTAATATTATAATTTATATATCAATTGTATTTTTAAAAGAGCATATGAAACACTCAGAATCATAATTATTATGCATGTTTAAAATATTTATTAAAAAAATGTTAATAACTAAATTTATTTGTCTTATGATGATGCCTACCAAATTAGAATCATTTTGTTTGTTTTATCAAACTTTTGTGCCATGCATTTCAAAGACTCTTAATTATTAACTTTATCAAGAGTTACAGACACACAATATATTATGAAATAATTATCAAACTATTTCAATCAATGAATTAAAATGCAATTAAATATTAGCAATAATAAAATGTAAAATTATTCATGTGAAGTGAAACAAACTGAAAACATATGAAATATGAATTTAAATGGAAAAAATAAATATCCTGAAATATCACTAAATATTAATATATAGTTGTAAAATTGCAGACATTATTAAATAAACTGAAACAAATAAATTCATCATGAAATGTTGGAATTAATGAATAAATAATTTTAATATTAATAATTAATATTTTCTATCTTTATTGTTCTTTAACTTCAATAACATTTTTATAATAATTGTTGGCAAATGTTTTCTTAATAAAATCAATAATAATATCTTGCATTTTAATGACAGAATTGAAGAGACTTACTGATGGTCAGTTTAGTTCCTCCACCAAAAGTGTACCACAGTGCTTCATTCTAGTGAAAGCGTCGTACAAAAACCTCCGTCACACTCCGGTGAACACAAACTCCACGACAATCACACACACTGATATGAGACTCAACAGCAGCTCTTCTCAACATCAGTGATGGATTATTGAACTAAAGTGACTTTTACAAAAACAGCCTCATCATTTTTAAATGTCTCTTGATGCATGGACACTAGTAGTTCATTCTAAATAAAAAAAGTAAATAAAAATAAAAATGCATGTATTAATCACATTTTCATTAGACATCCTAAGCTTAGAGACCAGGACAAATAGATAAGCCCCAGAGACAGACCATGTCACCTAGACGGTCATCGGCACAAGACCACGGGAACCAGTCGAGTCCTCTGCACAATCTGACTTTGCTGCAGCTTAGAATTAAACTGCTGGTTTCGTCTGGCCAGAGGAGAACTGGCCCCCCGACTGAGCATGGTTTCTCCCAAGGTTTTTGTCTCCACTTCTGTCACCGATGGAGTTCTGGTTCCTTGCCGCTGTCGCCTCTGGCTTGCTTAGTTGGGGACACTTAATTTCCAGCGATATCGTCAACTTTATTGCACAGATACTATTTGAACTGTCTGAACTGAGCTGGACGATGACATCACTGAATGAATGATGAACTGACTTAAACTGAAAATTTAGTGTTTACCATTTTGCATTATTACACACTATTTTCCCTATTTAATACTGAAAAGCTGCTTTGACACAATCTGCATTGTTAAAAGCGCTATATAAAAAAAGGTGACTTGACTTAGGTTTCTAAATGATCATGCATTTCTCAATGCATTTTTAATCATTAAAGCAGATTTAATAATAGTTTTGATGACCTGTGACCTCTGGAATGACTTTTGACCTCCTAATGGAGTTAGTAATGCAACTCCGTTGTTTGAATCATCAGAAAACCTGTAGC
>NW_015638779.1:0-549 GCF_001515625.1 Sinocyclocheilus rhinocerous
AATCAGTAAATCCACTGCTCTCTTGTCTCCTCTGAGGCTGGGACTATAAATAGGGTTCTGTGCTCATCAGTGCAGCCAAAGACAGAATAGTTAGCATGTTTTGCTCAAACTTTCACCATGGCTTTATAACAGGTACACCATTGTCGCTTGCAAAATCAAAATGACGGCGCCGTGGGTGGAAACGTACAGATTAAGGGGCGGTAATATTATAATGAGATCCCTGTGCAACGTCACTAGGGGAGCGAGATCAGATGCGCTCGTTTTCTCAGACGCTTGCAGAAAAAGGCTTCCCAAAACAAAGTTACTGGGTTAATCTTTTTCACGTTTCCTTGGTTGGTAGATGCACCGGGGACCTGATTATAGCTTTCCTTGGTAGATGCACCGGGGACCTGATTATAGCACTTAAAACCTGGAAAAGTCAGATTTTCATGATATGTCACCTTTAAATATTTTTTTTTATTTTAAAATATTTTTTTTTATATTTAGAAAATTAAATTGACTATTTATATAAATTTACTATATATATATATGATAAAGTAAATTGAATAA
>NW_015638780.1:0-149 GCF_001515625.1 Sinocyclocheilus rhinocerous
AAGGAGGAATATAATTGTGAGGATACTACCTTTTCTAGTATCTTGTATAGAAAAGGGAGATTCGAGATTGGTCTGTAATTAGCTAGTTCTTTGGGGTCAAGTTGTGGTTTTTTGATGAGAGGCTTAATAACAGCCAGTTTGAAGGTTTT
>NW_015638780.1:322-525 GCF_001515625.1 Sinocyclocheilus rhinocerous
CTGCAGAGTACAGCTCCAACCCTAATTAAAACTCACCTGCCTGTAGCTTTCTAGTAACCTTTCAGACCTTGATTAGCTTGTTCAGGTGTGTTTGATTAGGGTTGAAGCAAAACTCTGCAGGGCTGCGGCTGTCCAGGACTGACGTTCGCCACCCCTGCAATAGGGTCTAACATGTTGTTGGTTTAGATGATTTAACAAGTTTA
>NW_015638781.1:0-545 GCF_001515625.1 Sinocyclocheilus rhinocerous
TCATTTTTTAAAGAAATTCAAACAATAAATACTGTTTTGTGGCTCCTTAATGTGTTCTGACAGATCACTGTATTGTTCAAGCGGCACATGAACTGGGGCCCGTTTCAGAAAGGAGGTTAAGTGAAAACTCTTAGTTTGTTAACCCGGAAATGAGGGAAACTCTGAGTTTTCTGTTTCAAAATGGGAGGTTTGTCAAACCCAAGAAAGCAGGGTAAGTCAAACCCGTTTTTGAAAGAGAGGTACCTTATACTCAGAATCAGTTACCATGGTAACTTACTCTGTGAACTTAACCTGGTCGGGAGCAGTTTTTCTTCGGTAAACCCAGAGTTTCTTTCGGTCTCCTCCCCCTTTTTAAAGCATAAGCGATGTTTAATACCCCATTCATTCATTCACGCTGCAAAAATGCTTTTCTTACTGAATATCTTTGTCTTATTTCAAGTACACATATCTAAAAATTCTTTAGTTAAGATGCATTTTCTATAGATGAAAAATGATATAAGATATTTAGTCTTGTTGGGGAAACAAGTGCATTTAAGTGCATTTTA
>NW_015638781.1:749-1447 GCF_001515625.1 Sinocyclocheilus rhinocerous
TAAATACATGTAATTTTTTTAATGCATCTTGATTTAAGAATCTTTAGATATTCTGACTGGAAACAAGAAGACAAAAATTCTAACTGTGAAAGTCACAAAAATGGCATCTCTTTTTATACAGGATCCTGTAGACGAGGAGGCTGCATTCGTACGGAGGTTTTTATTTATTTTTTGCCATATTCTCATGCACATTTATTTGAGAGGTACCATTTTAAATGGTAGTTTTCTTTAAAACATCAGAGATGCAGAGCACATTATAAGGCCGCTGTATGCAGACCGATAAGGAAAGTGTGCGTCGCTCTCACGCTCTTTCTGAGAATTTTTTCCTGGGCACAAATTTGTCAAAGAGGAGTTTCTCTGGACTGTAGGTCAGTGGTGTCTGCTAATCTGATAAATGACATTCACTTGATAACATCTTGCTGCAACCTCTGGAAGTAATCCACTAATAATTAGAACTTCCTTCAGGATTTCCAGGGTGGTTGGATGCACTGATGACACGCATATTCCCACCATCGCACCTTCTGAAAATGAATCAGAGGATGACGGATGGAAGGGTAGGCCAAGATATATGCCATAACCACAACCACACCTGCTAAATAAACACCAATTATTCACAATTTATTAGGTCGTCTTTATTTCCTACAAATACAAAAGTTATGCTTTTTCCTTTTGGATTTTAAAATTCTTCCAATACTTGA
>NW_015638782.1:0-261 GCF_001515625.1 Sinocyclocheilus rhinocerous
TCTCACGTAAATACAGTCGGTTATGGATTAAGTGAACGTAAACAGCTGGGTGAAAACTGAACATGTGCCAGTATTACATGCATGCCTTCCGTCTTAAAGGGACAGCATTCCTAATTAAGTACCTATCTGTGTCATTAATGTTAACCAACAAAAGATGTTAAATAAATATGTTAAGTAAACCTACTGTATCTGAAAAATGAGTTTAATTTGTATCTCTTTCGTATTTGTCTTATTGTCTTATTCTGCTTCTTTTTCAAAAAT
>NW_015638782.1:327-863 GCF_001515625.1 Sinocyclocheilus rhinocerous
TTTTATAAGTTGCTCCCTTTTCACTACTGTTAAAGGGATTGTTTACCCAAAAATGAAAATTGTCATTTATTCAAGTTTTTCCAAATTCAAGCCTTGATTAAAATTTCTCATAAGCTTAATTGATTTGGTCTAAAGAGTGAAGAATTAATGACTATTTTTGTTTGAAGACTACATATAAAATAACTACCAAAATAAATGTTGGTAACTAGAGCCCGACCGATATATCGTTTTAACTGTATTATCTGCCCCGACCGATATATCGTTTTGCCTGTATTATCTGCCGATATGAGCCTGTCGCAGATATATCAGTATCGGCGAATATGCCGCCGATATGAAATTTTTTTAGCCTACCAAAATGCGAACTAGCGATCTGAAACAATGGCCTCAGCAACCGAAGGGGTAGGGATAAGGTGACCAGATGTCCCGTTTTCATCTGTCGCAGATATATCAGTATCGACGAATATGCCGCCGATATGAAATTTTTTTTTGTGACAGAACATATAACGCAGATTAAATGCTTCTGAATGGTGTAATTA
>NW_015638783.1:0-2248 GCF_001515625.1 Sinocyclocheilus rhinocerous
GCCGATTTCATGGCTTTGTTTTGATGAGGTTGACTTTGGAAAAAATACGTTCTGAAATTTCAAAATATTCGTACATTATGGGATTTTTTTCATTATTGATCGTACATCGTACAGATATCAAAATTATCGTACAAATACGATAATTATCGTACGTCTGGCAACACTGCCCCTCTTCCCCCTCCGCTCGCAGCGCACCACGCCCACTTTTTTAGCGTTTTTTAAAACTGTGGCGAGAACTAACCAGTGCTGAAACAGGGTTTCATGACCCTTTAATACAGATGATGCCAATGTATTTTTCGATGAGTCGTTATGTTAGCAATAACAACGTTACCTGCTTGACAGAAAGGGTTGCCAGGTTTTTATAACAAAACCCTCCCAAATGCTACCCAAAACTAGCCCAAACTAACCGCATTTCGAGGGGGGTCCCCCCGTAAAAAATCGTGTTCTGGGGCTAAAATACATGTTATTGGGGTCACTTCAACCCGCGGCAACGGTGATAAAGTTGCCCGATTCCACGGGAAAACTGCGGATTTGGCAACACTGTGACGGATAGTAATGTCTACAATGGACACGAGCGCTATCGCGGCGTGATGTTGTTTAATTTGGCACGGTCTCCCTGCTGCACTAATAGTAGTAAGGCTTTCCTTACGTATACATATCCTTACAAGTACAATTTTAGCTGTATTATTTGTGTACCATTCAAAAAATAGCTCTTGAGAAATTTTATGTTTATTGATCAAGATGGTAAACAGCTTCTCTTTTTAGCAACTTCAAGGAGAAACCCATATGTTTGTATTGTTTGGAGGCGTAATAATGAAAGATTTTAGTTTAAATCACCATTACATCACTGCTCACAAAGAAGTATGAAAGATACACCGGTGACGCCAGAGCTGCACTTGCCTCAAATGTCAAAGATAAAATACAAAGTCAACAAAACATTTTTGCCAAATGCATGACAGAAATGTTTACGCTGAATTATGTTCTTAGGGTCTCTGCGGGTCCTTAAAAGGCATTAAAAATAAATAAAAACTCTGAAATGATACAAGAAAGTCTTCATTATGATTTCAAGAGGTGTTTCTGTTCAGTCAAGTGTCCTATTTATGTCTGTTTAGTTTCTGTATGCAGCTGCAGCGCCCTCTGCTGGACAGAACAAATTCACCAATAAAGCGTTTATAAAGACAATCATTAATATCAAATTCAGCTGTTTGTTTGTTTTTTTGATGATTTTGTTCAAACAGGATGAAACATTTTAAGTAACACAAACCAACTAAAACCACAGAACATCACAGAAGTCTTCTATTGTATTGTGATGCTGTGATAAAAGAAAATCAGTGATTTCACTCTTTCTTAATTGTTTAATATTTAATGTACAAATATTTCCAAACTTTAATACTTTATCCTGTACTTTCAGACATATATAATGAAGGCATGACAGTATGCTGTACAGCAGGACTGATCCTCTTCATATTAAATCATCATGTTCACCAGGAGAACGATTCTTCTTCTGAATGTCCTTCTTTTGAAGCACTAACAGCATCGTCTCGGCATCAGCATGAGTTCTGTGTGGAAGATTATTTCCATCACAGAATAAAATTATTAAAACACAACTGTGAGTTTATATCTCACAATTCAGACAATTTTTCTGAAGAGTTTATATCTTCCAATTGCAAAATTCAGTTGTTTTTCTCAGAAATGCAAGATTACATCTCATAATTCTGACTTTTCTCAAAAATCTGCATATCTCCCAATTAAGAGTTTATAACTCGCAATTCTGAGGAAAAATATAAAAATTGCAATTGAGATGTAAAATCAGAATTCAGAAAAAAAAATATTTAGAATTGCAAGCAGATCTTGTAAAGTTAGAATTGCAAGATATACAGTGGGTACGGAAAGTATTCAGACCCCCTTAAATTTTTCACTCTTTGTTATATTGCAGCCATTTGCTAAAATCATTTAAGTACATTTTTTTTCCTCATTAATGTACACACAGCACCCCATATTGACAGAAAAACACAGAATTGTTGACATCTTTGCAGATTTATTAAAAAAGAAAAACTGAAAAATGCTCAGTATTTAGTAGAAGCACCCTTTTGATCTAATACAGCCATGAGTCTTTTTAGGAAAGATGCAACAAGTTTTTCACACATGGATTTGGGGATCCTCTGCCATTCCTCCTTGCAAATCCTCTCCAGTTCTGTCAAATTTACTTTTGAATGCATTTTATTGAAATGTAACCTGAAGAAATCCT
>NW_015638784.1:0-578 GCF_001515625.1 Sinocyclocheilus rhinocerous
CAGTGGGACGTTGTTCGAAAAAAGTGGCACGATTTTGCCAGCGCTGCCAAAGCGAGAGGCGCTGCAGTCCTGAGAGACCGGGAAAGAACGGGTGGAGGGCCCAGCTCTGTGCCTGCACTGAGCCCCGACGAGGAAAAGGCCCTGGCAATCCTAGGAAAAGCAATCTCACATGGTATCTCAGTGGGGATAGATCTGAGAGCAGGTGTGGATACCACTCAATGCTCTCAGAGCACGCCATCGTTACTACCTCGCTCCAACACGCCCTCTTCCCCCGCCAGCAGCGGCAGTGCGTCTCCAGCACGGGCGTCACCACACCTGTCCGCACCTTCCCTAGCCTCCACTGAGGTTGCCCAGCACCAGCAATCCGGGAGGGGCTCCAGAAGGCGTCCTTCTATCCGATGCGACTGCAGTGAAGAGCTCCTGAAGTTTGAAAAAGAGAAACTAGAAGTTCTGGCTGAAGCTTGAAAAAGAGAAACTAGAAGTTCTGCGGGGAATCGAGCAAGGGTTACAAGAGGCAAACAACCTGGCTCGGGCCACGCTGGAGGTGAAGAAGGCAAAGCTTCAGATTATGGAGAAGC
>NW_015638785.1:0-542 GCF_001515625.1 Sinocyclocheilus rhinocerous
TGCTTCTGTCACTTTTTCTCTTGACAAGAAGTGCATTTATTCAGCTGCAGAATGACTGAGAACGGGAGACATTTCAGATGCACGCTCCACTTCACTTCAGCGCCAGGCGCGAGTCAAGCGAGTAGACGGTACTGTGCACGCAGCTTGTGCTCTTCAATTGCATGCACAAAGGCGCAGGCGCGCGCTTTAGCCTGTATCCTTTCATATCAAAGCGCAAAATAAACTACGTGCATGCAGTGTTAAGTCATAAAGTTACCAAAAAGGCGATTAAAGCTGCCTTAAAACTGTGCATGCATGTAATACGTTTTATATGAGTCACATTTAAGAACATGTCTCTGAAATGGTTTTCAAAACTGTGCTGGAGCAGCCCAGCACTGTCTCACTCATCTAACACAGCCGATTTAACTCGTCAGCTCATTAATAGAGACTATAAGACCTAAAGTGGTTAAGAGAAAATATGATGCGTGTCAGATCCAGATCATGTTCAGCAGCGGCAACTCTTAAAGAAATAGCAGCCAAAATAACCTAATAACCAGCTGCTG
>NW_015638786.1:0-1191 GCF_001515625.1 Sinocyclocheilus rhinocerous
GGTTCCAGCCCATATGGGGGTAGTTGGAAATGAAATAAGTGATCAGCTGGCTAAAAATGCTTTAAAAAAAGAAAAGAAATTGATATCAATGTTCCATTAGGTAGAGGGGAAGTTAAAAGTATTACTAAGAGGAATGTTACAAGGGGATGGCAAGAAGTGTGGAATTTAGATTATAAGGGAAGACATTTATATAAAATCAAAAAGCAGGTAGATACTAAAATGATTGTAAGAGGAAGGAATAGGAAGGAAGAGGGGATAATAGCTAGATTAAGACTGGGTCATTCAGGGCTGAATGGCTCATTGTTTTTAATTGGTGTACATGTTAACGGCTTATGTGAATTTTGTGGTGAGAAAGAAACAATTGAGCATGCAATATATGAATGTATAAAGTATAGTGAGGATAGGAAGGAACTAATAGCATATCTAAAAGATAAAGGTAAGAAGAATAAGGATGTGGGATATTTATTGGGATATGAATTTAATAGTGATAGAACAGGATATAGGATTTTATTTAATTTTTTATATAGCACAGGACTAGATAAAAGAATATAATATAAAAGATGTTCTGTTTCGGTCTGGAGTCTAAGGAGTTCAGTGTGGAGGACGGAGGAGCTGAACTTCGGTTTGGAGTCTAAGGGGTTCAGTGTGGAGGACGGAGGAGCTGAACACGCAGCGCCAACCGATACCTGGACTCTTGATGGCTTCAGAGTTGAGAAAGAACAACTAATATAATAAAAGAAAATCCTGATTACACAATAGCACAGTAGGTGGCGATATGCGCAAAGATTGCAACTCGCCATAAAACTAAGAAGAAGAAGAAGTAAGTCAGTTCGTTTGGTAGAGGGAAACCATTTGGTTGAACTCATGCTACCGGCTTGCTCTATGAAAGTCCTTGGTTGAGAACTCTTTGAGTTTCTGCTCAGCTGTGAGTATGGTTTGGTTTATTTACCTGACAACGTCTGTATATTGAAGTTACTGATGTCAGCCATTTGCTTTCTTTTTAGAAAGGACTTTATTTATCTATGTCTACACTTGTCTATTCTACAAATGATTGCTTCCTTCGTGTGTAATTGACTGGATGCATCTTAAATCACCTCTGGGTACGAGATGTGGGTTCATCCAACGCGGCACACAGGACGGCAACATGCCGAACGCCAACGATACTGTGGGTTATAGGAATACTAACATTGC
>NW_015638787.1:0-559 GCF_001515625.1 Sinocyclocheilus rhinocerous
AAGCAGCTTTACAGAAACATATTGCAGCACTAATGTCTTAAATTTGATAAGCTCCTCATTGAGTGGTTCCATTTAAAGCAACATTTGATAAAATTATGCCCTAATATATATTGTCTGTGAGAAAGCTCAAGGCGACTATGGCAAGAAGCAAAAAGGTGGAGAGATCATTGCAAAAAACCTAGCTTGGTGGTGGACATTTCTGCAAATTTGCAGTCTTGAACATCATTTGTATAATCTTCAAATGCTGCATCTAGTGTCTGGACATCATCTACAGGAGAAATTATTAAAAATGATTAAAGAAATTATAAAAGAGTCTTTAATGTGAAATGTTTTTTCCTTTTAGGCTTTTCCTCCCAAACCACAGTCATTAGTCATGGTATGAAACCTGGTTATTATAATTGTTTGCTAGCTCTCAGTAAAGTTTGTCATTCAGGAAATTGTTGATTATTATGAATTCTCTTAAAGGTATTAAAAGAAAACGTGAAGAGTCTCCAGATATCACTGCACAGCCACTGATGACTACAGGCAAGTCAATTCTGACACTAATTGTACAAAAATA
>NW_015638788.1:0-1798 GCF_001515625.1 Sinocyclocheilus rhinocerous
ATTAACATTCAAAAGTATAACAAAAGGTTACAAACATGGTGTTCATGTTTTCTGGAAGAAAAAAAAAAAAAGAAAAGAAAAGGGAAAGAAAAATAAATAAATAATAAGGAGGGTATACATCAATAATCACAATAGAAAAGAGGAGTTTAGTTCTTTGAGCGTGTCCATAGTTCTGATTGCTTTCCGATTTGACAGACCTTGAAGAGTTTCTAAATAAATCCTCAAATCAACTTTGAAGTGGGAGATACTGGGCTTCCTTTCTGACCATTTACATTTGTGTATGTAAAATTATCTAATAATATTAGAAGATTTAGCATAAAAATGTGACTCTTATCCATATCTTTTATATCAAAATAAAATATAACATCTCTTTTTCTTATATTAATTTTAGATCCACTCAACATAGTAAATAAATATTCAACATCAATCCAGAAAAATTGCACATACATACATTCAAAAAAGAAAAGATGCAAAAAAGTCTCTACATGCATTCAACAAAATTCAGAGAGATCAGCTCTGTATCTCTTGAGAAACTGGTTAGTTGGATAAATTATATGTATAATTTTAAAGTAAACTTCACTAACTTTATTTGTGACACAGAATTTGTTATTATAAGTCCAAATCAATTTCCAGTTGATATTCTCAAAATGGTTATTCCAGAAGTACTTACATCGAAATGTTGCAGGGCAGTGAATCAAACATCTAAAAAATGTATTATTACATGTGTTGCAGGGCAGTGAATCAAACATCTAAAAAATTTATTATTATATTTTCTTTCTTTGATATCAATACCGTTTAATAAGATCTCTTTTTTAAATGTTGATTGCTTAGATTCACTAAATCCCTTTAAAAGCCTCACAAATCCTGCTGGTATTGCATCAATTACAATACTATATTCACGCGGAGGTATTGGAATACCAAATTTCTCTAAAAATACAGTATATGTAAGTAATTATCCTTCATTATTTATCAACTGTGAGACCATTAGAATACAATTTTTAACCCAATTAGTATAGAAAATTGATTTGTTCTTATATTTAACATATTTATTATTCAAAATTATCTGCCTATGGGGAGAGAAATTATGTTTGTATATAAGAATCCAATATAAAAGAGCCTGTCTATGAAAATTAGATAACTTAATGGGGAGTTTGTTGACCTCAAAATCACACTTCAAAAGAAACTCTATGCCTCCAACTTTTTCAAAAATAAGATTTGGAATTATATAAAGAAACTCTATGCCTCCAACTTTTTCAAAAATAAGATTTGGAATTATATACCATATCTCATCTTTATGTTTAATATAATGTTTAATCCAGTTCAACTTGAAAATTGTATTAGACGTAACAAAATCAAGCACATTCAAACATCCTTGATTATACGAATTACAGACATAATTTTTTATTTAAATAGTGAGGCTTGTTTTTCCATATAAAATTAAATAGAGTTGAATCAATTTTTTTAAGAAAAGATTTTGGTACATCTAATACTTTAGCAGGATAGACTAAACGAGATAATCCCTTGGTTTTGGACAAAAGAATCCTTCCTTTGAGTGATAAATCCCTCATGAGCCATTTTAAACATTTTTTAATGTTTAAAAATAAACCTGACACTTCAGAAATTAAGGCACTCTATAGTTTTCTTAACTTGTGATATATCTTTCAAAAAGATAGCTGTATCATCAGCAAGCTGATAGCATTTAATTTCTCTATCCCCAATTCTGATGCCTTGAAAAGAATCATTATGCAAATGCAAAGCCATCGTTTGCATAACTAAAAGAAATAAAAAGGGAGCCGCC
>NW_015638789.1:0-919 GCF_001515625.1 Sinocyclocheilus rhinocerous
AGTCCACAGTTTCTCTGTATTGTCCACATTTTGCCAGTATACATATAGGGCAGGTTTTGCCATTGTCTCTCAATTTTCCCAATTTCTTCTGCAGAGGTCACAAATGCTTCAGCCAGCTCAACAATTGAAGGTTTTGAGGGAGTCCGAGCATGACGAGCTGATATGTGTTGATTTTCTTTAATATCGCAAAATTCTCCGGTAAGAGGTGTTTTATTTCTCCAAGAAGGAGAACGGTAAATTTTGTGCAGCGCTCTCTGATTGCAGTTTCTGCTGCTTCTGGCACCGTCTCTTCTCTCATGGCTCTTTCAACCTCGTATCCAAACTGCGGTCAAGCCAGCCGCGATTGAAATTGTGCACACATATTACCGCAATTACGGTAATTGCAGGAACACACAGAGAGAACGTGCTTTCAGAGCGCTTTTCATTTAGACGCCCAGACTATATGCACACCTCATATCGAACCCTTTTACAATGGTCAATTCCTATAAGGGACGTCCCATACTATATGCAGACCTCGTATGAAACCATTTTACTGCAGCATTTTTGAGATATGGGACATTATTCTGCTTCAGAGGCATATAAAGACCCCGTTTAAAAAACAATGGTCAGTTCTTATACGGGATGTTCCATACTATATGCACACCTCATATGAAACCATTTTACTGCAGCATTTGTGAGATATGAGACATGAATACATTTTGGAGGGCTATAAAGACCTTATTTCTAATAAGTAGAATAAATGAATGACCAGTTCTTATATGGAATGTCCCATACTATACGCACACCCCATATGAAACCATTTTGCTGCAGCATTTTTGAGAAATGGAACATTATTGTATTTCAGAGGCCTATAAAAACCCCATTTCTAATACGTAGAAAAACCCAATAGTCAGTTCCTCTATGGGACATCCCAAACTAT
>NW_015638790.1:0-3184 GCF_001515625.1 Sinocyclocheilus rhinocerous
AAAAAAAAATATTATTATACATTGATTTACTGAAGACACCCACTAAAATGTCATTCAGTGCAAAAGTAGTTTATACACCAATCTTGTCATGCATATTTACAACCAGAATCATTAGATGACATTAAAGCCCCCAAAATACTAATGACTTGTCATTTTAAATCTTTGCCATGATCCTTCAAACCATTAGGTTTTAATCTTTTAAATAATAAACCTTAGTCAGAATTATATAATATATCTGTTACGCTCAATGACGATGGATCATTATTTCACCCATACTTTTACATTTTACAAGTTATTTGAAAAATTTAAGTACACACTTGACTTGCATTTATTATGCTTTCTGTGTATATAAAATCACTTTTGTAAATTTAATTTGATGTGGACACCAAAATGTGACGTCTCGTCTTTGAACCAAATGTATATTCTTAAAGCTTACATTAAAGTTTGTCTCTACTCAAAAATTATAGACACAGAGGGGGAAAAAAAGTGTACATTTATCTATATCTAAGCATAAACAGAGCTAAGTGTTTTCATACATTACCATCTGTTAGCAAAGGCCGATCTATTACTGTCTGCCATCATTAAAGCCGAATTGAGGCACTTACATTCAGAAATGTAATGGGGTCCTGAATGCTGTTTTTCTTGTGCAGGCTGATGATCTCCTGCTGCAGGCAGTAGGTTTGGGCCTCTACACGGCTGCTGGCTGATTTCTCATGCGTCTGAAGCAGCTCGAGCACCTGAGAGCGACTGAGCTCAGCGCTCCTCAACACTTCCACAAACACCGCCTGACTGTCCACCAGCAGCTGCTGCACTGAGCTCTGTGAGCGAGAAACTCCCGTCTGAACAGCCCATTCAATCACTGAGACACAAAGACAAAATAGTTCCTACGATTTTCACCTTGTGTGCTTGAGAAACCTGAGGAAGGCTCTTAATAAGCTTGTCTCTTTCTGCAATGCTCCCCTGTATCCGAGCACTCGCTTTTATCAGCTTTTGCTGTATAAAAACATACTGTGTCACTGTACAAGAGTCAAGACATACGCACAACAAAAACACAAAACAGCCACCGGCCTGTCTTAATTGAAGAGTCATGCAGCAGTAAATGGTTTAGGGCTTAGAACATTTCTAATTTTGAGGAATAATCATTTCTGTAAAGGTATATTTACTTTTTACTGAAGTGTGATGATTGAGTACTTTATACAACACTGACAAATATGACAAATATTCACAATATTAATACAAAGACCTAAAGTATCAATACAATAGTGCGTTTTATTAGACAGAGTTGCATGCAATTTGTTATATACATACAAAGTGCTTAGAGTCATTTGAGGATTACAGCCTGTTTAATATGAAATAATATCAGACAAATGCTGGCCTCACCTCAGCCTCGTTTTCATTCTGTCCGGTTGTGTGAAATAATCAGCACTGTATATTTGACCAGTATCCCTGGCACTCTCCTACATTGTGCTTGTTTTACTCGTATATGGATCTTGCATGAATCCTTGCTTTCCTTTTTTCTCATATAATACAATCATTTCGATTCAAATCAATATTTCTTGTCCACAGTTATTTATCTGGTATGTAGCCATGTAACAAGCAGGATAACGTACAGTTATCAGGTCGTTATTGCAAAATAAAACCCTTTCAGGCGAGTCATGTGGCTGGTTGCTTAAACTAGTCTTACAAGTTAGTCATTTGATTTTTTAACTAGTCGTAACTTCGTCAGTTCAAAAAAAAAAAACAGATGGGTCTAATATGAATCTGAAAAGTAAGACAGATTATCCCTTGACTAACTGCTAGTTAGTCAAACTAGTACTTAATGGATGTGGATGTGTTTATGCTCCCTGGCCACCCTGTCTTTTGAGAGAATACACACATAATCCCTTACGTACATTATTTTGTATCTTTTTTCTTTTTTTACATTTTGTGGTGAAACATGACGTTCTTGACAGGTTTTGTGAGATTCACCCAACGTGATAAAATGTTTAGATGCGGTCACGTTTGTTGTTGTTCTTCATCTGGACGCACCACCTGATGGCCTTTGTGTCCAACAAGGCTACACTCGTCACATATGCATGGTTTGTCCTCACAGCAGTACATTGCATTGAGGACATTCATATGAGCCCTTCGTCGCTGTCTGATCCCAGTGCTTCTGGATACAGAGCAGGCAGTAACTGTGTCCACAGGGAAGGGTAGCAGGGTCCTTAAGGACGTCCAAGCATACGGGACAAGCAAACGCCTCTGGAGCCCAGGCAGTCGTAGCCATGATGTTGAAGACAGGTAGATGAACAATCCAGGCTTTCTGCAAAAGCACCAGCGACGGCTTTTCACATTTCATTTAAAACCATTTTTGATGCCTGTAAGTATTGAAAAGGGTGTTTTTAAAAAAACAAAACAAAAAAAAAACATAATATTCTATTAGCATGGCAGATATGATATGACGTATCCTTTAGGAACCTCCTTTCCACATCCAACACGAAACTATGTATGCATACTGATGTTTGTGGTGTTTATAAGAGGGATGCTGGTCTCTAGACCTATAATAACTTCACAGCATGCTACAAAGATTTGTGTTTAGTCATTTTGTTGACATGTTCATGTTTTGCATCAGTAGTTGGTCAGATGATAAGAAAAAAAAATGCTGCAGAAAGACCAATGCATGAAAATCCTCTCATCATTTACTCACCCTCATGCTGTCCCAGATGACTCTCTTTCTTCAGATAAACACAAATGAAGATTGTTTATGAATTATTTCCATCTCTGTGAGTCTAATGCTAGTATAATGGACCTTTATAGGTGACGCTTCAAAAACCACACAACATGACAGTAATTGAAACAATGTTCAAACAAAACGATAGGTGTGTGTGTAAGACAAACAGTTAAACACGTTCTTTACACTAACAATCACTTCTAGTGATATGTCATACAACTGAAATGAACCTGTTTCTGTAAACTTGCCTAAGGTTTGTTACATAACATGCTTTCTGGAGAAGAAAAAAAAAGCAGACACAATTATTCCTGACAAGAGATGTCAACAATAGTCTGCAAACATCCTTAATCAATATCCCTTCCCTTAATAATAATAATAATAATAATATGATTAGTGACAGGTTAACTTTCTATAGCAATACCAATGTCCTTGGCCTTCTAAATAAGTTAATTAAATATTGATTATAATTTTTTT
>NW_015638790.1:4473-11426 GCF_001515625.1 Sinocyclocheilus rhinocerous
ACTACTAGTACACTGATATTTGTATACTTACTACATAAAGTATACTTAAAAATATACTTCAACTTTACTTAAGTATACTTACTAAAATAAACTTGAAATATACTACATTTTGGTAAGGGTACTGATGTTTGTGGTGTTTATAAGAGGGATGCTGGTCTCTAGACCTATAATAACTTCACAGCATGCTACAAAGATTTGTGTTTAGTCATTTTGTTGACATGTTCATGTTTTGCATCAGTAGTTGGTCAGATGATAAGAAAAAAAAATGCTGCAGAAAGACCAATGCATGAAAATCCTCTCATCATTTACTCACCCTCATGCTGTCCCAGATGACTCTCTTTCTTCAGATAAACACAAATGAAGATTGTTTATGAATTATTTCCATCTCTGTGAGTCTAATGCTAGTATAATGGACCTCTACAGGTGACCACACAACATGACAGCAATTCACTCGACCCCAGCTGATGAACCAATGTTCAAACACAACGATAGGTGTGTGTGTAAGACAAACAGTTAAACACGTTCTTTACACTAACAATCACTTCTAGTGATATGTCATACAACTGAAATGAACCTGTTTCTGTAAACTTGCCTAAGGTTTGTTACATAACATGCTTTCTGGAGAAGAAAAAAAAAGCAGACACAATTATTCCTGACAAGAGATGTCAACAATAGTCTGCAAACATCCTTAATCAATATCCCTTCCCTTAATAATAATAATAATAATAATATGATTAGTGACAGGTTAACTTTCTATAGCAATACCAATGTCCTTGGCCTTCTAAATAAGTTAATTAAATATTGATTATAATTTTTTTATTTTTATTGTTTTTGTCCTAAAGCCATCTCATATTTACATGTAGGCCTACATTTTTACATTTCACTAGCACACTATACAAATAGGCAAAATTAACCCCAATAACTAACATTTCTGAGCTCATAATATCAGTTTAACCATCTCCAACGATTCTGAAAACACAAGCTGTTTGCAAGAGTGCCTAAGATCAACAGATGCTGTTTATCACTGATCTACAACCCTTTAATGTGCTTGCTTACACGTCGTGAGGCAGAACTCAATCGTCTGAGTGTAAATTCAGGATATCAGTGATAAAGCCGAGGCATTGGGACGTCTGTTTATATTATGACTCGTTCTTTGAAATCGGTTCCTTTTGATGAGTCGATCGAACCGAGTGAAGATTCGAAACTCGGAGATCGAACCGAATGAAGATTCGAAACTCAGAGATCGAACCGAGTGAAGATTCGAAACTCAGAGATCGAACCGAATGAAGATTCGAAACTCAGAGATCGAACCGAGTGAAGATTCGAAACTCAGAGATCGAACCGAATGAAGATTCGAAACTCAGAGATCGAACCGAGTGAAGATTCGAAACTCAGAGATCGAACCGAATGAAGATTCGAAACTCAGAGATCGAACCGAGTGAAGATTCGAAACTCAGAGATCGAACCGAATGAAGATTCGAAACTCAGAGATCGAACCGAGTGAAGATTCGAAACTCAGAGATCGAACCGAATGAAGATTCGAAACTCAGAGATCGAACCGAGTGAAGATTCGAAACTCAGAGATCGAACCGAATGAAGATTCGAAACTCGGAGATCGATCCGAGTGAAGATTAGAAACTCGGAGATCGAACCGAGTGAAGATTCGAAACTCGGAGATCGAACCGAGTGAAGATTCGAAACTCGGAGACCGTCTTGAAATGAAAAATAAATTCGTGAACGAGACGCTTTAACAGCTGTTAAAAGAGAACAACGGTAAATAATTACAAATAAAACATGCTTAGCTAAATCGATTTATGTGATGAATAAATCTAAACATTCAAGTGCGCTGTAATTTAAAAATCAGTTTTTAAACGTGTTTTAAAAGCACAATAAAATAAAGAAGAAGGTAAAGACTTTATGGTAATTCAATGTCATGTTATTCCATCTTGCTAGCCTGCACAGAATCCTTTCTTGTTTTTTCGAGCAACATTTAAGCGTTTGTTGTGAGTTGTAAAGACCCGGATGGACTATGGTCACAAACATGCTCTTTTTTAATAATCTACCGTGAAATGTTAATATAATTAATTTCTTCGTTCACCCGCTGTTTGTGCGCAGCGCAGTGGCATGTATGTCCAGCAGGAGGCGAAGTGCGACTGTTGAACGTTCAAACACGCGCCGAAGAAGAAGCTGCTTCTGTCACAACATCCGGCAAACGTCATCGTGCTGATTTTGTGTTATTTTAAGGTGAGTGATTAACTGCGTTTGCCTCCTTTTTTAAAAATGATTTATTATGACTTATTCAACTTAAAACCAACATTTGCTCATATCGCTGTGGATTATAATTTCGCTGTGTAAAAATTACGCTTCACGTGTTTTTAAAAGAATAAATGGCTGATCAACAAGTTAACAGTTTTATGTTAATATATGATAGCGAGTAGTTATTAATATGCTTAATGCTGTTTTGCCCTTCTGTATGTTTCTCTCATGTTCTTTATATACTGAACTAAATCTTTATTATAAAGTTCAGTGTTGTTAATTCGCACCCAGTGTCGCTTTCAGTAAATATATCATTTTGAAATAATTGAAAAAAGGTTTCTGTCTCAGTTAATGAAGATTTTGAGGCGAATGTGTGTTTATAGTAATCCAGTAAAATGATAAATAACTTCTGAACACAGTAAGGCACTGCTATTCACTTTCACTGTCCCCCTTTTATCATCAGCAAAAGTGGCAGTGATTTTAAGTTTATAGCTGGTTTGTTTCTGGTCTTTCTCTTAATAGCGATTAAACATAAAACTTATTTGTCCCATTTTCTACTTTTGATTAAGTCAGACTATATTTTTTCACTAAAATATGAAGCACAACTGTTGATAATAACCAGAAATGTTTGTTGAGCAGCAAAGCAGCATACTAGAATGATTTCTGAAGATCATGTGACACTGAAGACTGGAGTAATGATGCTGAAAATACAGCTTTGATCACAGAAATAAATTACAGTTTAACAGATAATCTCATAGAAAACAGTCGTTTGAAATTGTAATAATATTTCACAATTTTGCTGGTTTTACTGTATTTTTAATCCAATAAATGCAGCCTTGGTGAGCAGAAGAGACGTTGTCCCCTTTTGTTCACAACTTCTTTATTTTTTTTCTGTGTGAATTTGTTTAAATTCTTCATACTTTTCATAATAAATTCTTAATCTGTGTCAAGAGTGACTTGACTTGTGCTCACTCTCTCATAAGATGTTCACTATGTTTGACGTCATGTGATTGGCTGTTCACTACTACGCTTTCATGTGCATGTGCTCCATAGTTAATCAAGAACTCTGGATCAAAGCCCGAGTGAACAGAAAAAGTTGAAGCCTGCTTGGATTGGTTTGAAATCCTGTAACCCAGAGTTTGTTCAGCTAGCGTCTTGGTACAGGCCTCCAAGTCTTCCACATTTAGGCTTCAGACCGATAAACCAGAGGAATCCGCTTTGCTGTTAACGCTGAACTGTGTTTTTAACAGGATGTTTAGGACTGCGCACATGAAGACTTGCCTAAATCAGCTCAGACTGGTGTTGATGCTCAGAGACACTCGTATCCGGCATGAACGGACGATCTGCAGCCGTGCTTCTTTGAGACGAGATGATGTGCAGCGGTGGGAACAACACAGGCTCTTCTGCTCCAGCACCGCTCTAACACCTCCTCACATCCACTGCCCCGTTTCTAGACGATTCTCTCTAGTTCTGGACTCCTGCAAACGTGTATGTCCAAAGGCCACGATACAGATATGCATCAGCACTCATTTTCTATTAACACACATGAATTTTGGCTGTATTAAGTGGGTACACATACCAAATACTGTCTTGCTGTTTTTACGCACCTCGCCCTCACGAAGCCTCACTAATCGAAGGACAAAAGTGGAGGAATGCCAGAGTTCTCCTGAAAGCGGTATTAAAAGACAAACATGCTACTACGCCTTAAAACGGGGCATAAATAGCACGAGCAGCTTCCGTTGGTTGTGTAGCATTGGTCCAGGCCTGTGGAAGAGTCATTTTAAAGCTGTAGTGCAAACTCGCGGGCTGCACAGAAATGCACATCAGCGGACTGTGATGGACGAGTGTTTGTCTGCAGGGAACGAGGCTCGCTGCAAGCGCTCGCTGCAAGCCAACGCTGCTCTGTACGCTCGGGAAGAGAAGAGCTGGGCCGCGGTGCTGGTGTGTCTGTGTGCCGTGAGCGGGGATCCCGCGCTGCTCTTCACCCTCAGATCCGCCAAACTGAAGGGCAGACACAAAGGAGATGTCAGGTATGCATCACGTCCAGCGCTAAAGCTCCTCTGAGCTCATTCAAACACCCTTCTCATCCCTGTCGTGTTAGTTTCGCAGGGGGAAAGAAAGACCGGTCTGACAGAACTGTTGTAGACACGGCTCTCAGAGAAGCTTGTGAGGAGCTGGGAATCTACATCACTGAAGATAAAGTGTGGGGTGTGCTGAAACCCCTGCGTGATATGGTGAGTGTGCACTTTCATGTTAGCACAGCATTTGTGACCCTGGAGCACAAAACCAGTCATAAGGGTCAATTTTTGGAAATTGAGATGTATGCATCAGCTGAAAGCTGAATAAATAAGCTCTCCATTGATGTATGGTTTGTTAGGATAGGACAATATTTGGCTGAGATACAACTATTTGAAAATCTGGAATCTGAGGGTGCAAAAAAATCTAAATATTGAGAAAATCATCTTTAAAGTTGTTCAAATGAAGTTCTTAGCAATGCATATTACTAATCAAAAACTAAGTTTTGATATATTTACGGTAGGAAATTTACTAAATATCTTCATGGAACATGATCTTTACTTAATATCCTAATGATTTTTGGCATAAAGGAAAAATGTATAATTTTGACCCATACAATGTATTGCTGGCTATTGCTACAAATATACCCCAGCGACTTAACACTGCTTTTGTGCTCCAGGGTCACAAATGTGATGTTGAGTATAAAGTTTGGAAACTTAATCAAAATGATTAATATTTAAAATGCATGAGGTATTAGGCTGGAAACATACTTTTCTCAATCTGAAGTATGCGAACGCAGACAGAAGTGTTTAGCCAGCGCGCTGTGATTGATCATAATTCACGTGCTCTCTTGCATTGGTCTGTCGGTAATAAAACTCAGTGGAGCGATAGAGTCACATCCAGATGTTTCTGACATTAAACTGGATGTGTTATTATTCAGGTGAGTTATTATACTCGTATTAGAAAGATGTGGACTTCGAAGGCCGTAAAGGTCAAACTGAGCATTGTTAAATGGGACGATCAAGCCTATGGAGGATTGGTCTTGTTGACCGCACAGAATCTATTGGAAGAGAACTGAACTGGACGATAAACCAACTTTAACTGATAAACTGTCTGTTTTCTATTGTCCACATAGCACACGTTTGATGAGTCTCAGTCACACGTCACTAAACAGCGCTGTGAGATCCAGTGTGAAGCGCCTGAATTCAGCGAAGAACTCAAATGACTCGGTGATTTAAACTAGTTTAAAGTCAGATGAAACAGCGCTGACAAACAGCAGAAACACTGTGAGCAACGATACAGTCAGAAGACTTTTCAATCTACAAATCATTTACCATGCGATGTGCTCTGTGCACAAGCGTAGTGACGAACTTCCGCTGTCGCCAGAAGTCGGGATATCAGTTTCAGGTTTACTTCCGCTGTCACACATTTACTAGATGTCTCCAAGATCTGCCTAAAATAAGCATCAGTGATGTCCGTCAAACTCAAATGACTCGGTGATTTCTAAACAGCACTGACAAACAGCAGAAACACTGTGAGCAACGATACAGTCAGAAGACTTTTCAATCTACAAATCATTTACCATGCAATGTGCTCTGTGCACAAGCGTAGTGACGAACTTCGCCAGAAGTCGGGATATCAGTTTCAGGTTTACTTCCGCTGTCACACATTTACTAGATGTCTCCAAGATCTGCCTAAAATAAGCATCAGTGATGTCCGTCATATCGTTGATGTCTGGTCCCCTGCTCCAACAAGCAAGCAGAACAAGGGATTCAAACTCTACATATCGAGTTATCTGCACAAATACTAGTTTAATCTTCTGGCGACAGCGGAAACTACGTCGCTACGCTTGTGCACAGAGCCTTTTTACTGTAGTAACACTTAACCGCACCATGGTATTTTGGCAGAAATGTGGGATATGCATATCTAATTTTAATATATTATTAATGTAGACCTGTATTAAAGGAGTAACATAATAACAGTATTTTTTATGATTTAAGCTACAGCGTTTGTGCATTTATACTAAATGTATTTAGATTACCGTTTTTTTAATACAAATAGAAACCATATAGTTACATGTTTACCATGGCATCGAGGTGCTATATGTGTGGTTTTAACTGTGGTTATTATGATCTAAGTGTATGCTACTAGTGGTTAATTTTAATAAAACTCAAACAGTCAAAATAACTCAATTTCACCATATAAAAATTAGGTTATTACAATTTTTGCAGATGTTACCGTTTTTGATAATGAACATGAATTTGCATTGCATCCAAACTCAAGCTACTACTACTATCAGCTCAAGCTACTGTCAAATGTGCATTTCTAAGAGACAACATTAATTTATATTATTAATATTGCAGCCTGCACTGCAAACTGTGCTGAAGATACACGTCATCAAAGTCAGGAACACAAACCTGTTTCATGATTTGAAACGATATCACTCATTAGAACATAAACTAAGAAATGCACTTAAACTCCACCCCTGCAAGCTCACGCACATCTGCCACGCCCACATCTCAACAACCAATCAACAACAGCGTAGAACAAATTTTTTCTTTGTCGATAATCGTTGTCTTGTAATCTGTTTCACTGTGACTGTAAAGCTGGTACTGATGTAACCAGATGGAAATGGTAAGATGCATGGTTTTTCATGGGTATGAATGCTCATTTGACTCTAT
>NW_015638791.1:0-1786 GCF_001515625.1 Sinocyclocheilus rhinocerous
CCAGCAGGTAAAAATGCTGTAATTAGATTGCCAAGCCAAGCATCGAACGATTCAATATTAATATTTAAGGGTCACACTACAATAAACTGCTTCAGACATGAATGATTCCTGAAATCATGGGTTTTGTTGAGTAACAGGTGTGCTGGTGCTTTACTAAGAGATGAGATGCACTATTTTCATGTGCTGTGCAATAAAGCAAGGCAATTAACAATTGACAGGTGAAAAGCATTAATCCCACCACTTACATGGCCTTCAAGTGGAGTCAGAAATGTTGTACATTTTACAAATACTGAACTAGGGCTGGGCGATAAAACGACAACGATAATTATCGCGATATAATTTTCCTCGATAAAACAATATTAAGAGTTAAGAATGTTCAATATAATATGTATGTGCCAAAAGCGGAATGCTTTTTATGTGCCAAAAGTGGAACGAAACAGCGTGACTCATTTGAATCGCGGTGCCACACGGACCATTTATCCGCTCGTCTCTAAGTTCAAATGGCAGCGCAGTGGTTGCGAGCTCACTAGAGCAGGTGCGTTACTCGCTGATGAGTCTCGGTCACGCGAAAGTAAACAATGCTGTGAGATCCAGTGTGAAGCACTTGAATTCAGCAAAGAACACAAATGACTCTGTGACTTAAACGAGTTTAAAGGCAGATGAAACAGCGCTGACAAACAGGAGAAACACTGTGCGCAACGATACAGTCAGAAGGCTTTTCAATCTACAAATCACCATCATTTACCAAGAATTTTCTGTAGTAGCACTAACTGCACCATGGTATTGTGGCAGAAATGTGGAATATTCATATCGAATTTTATAATAGTATTAATGTATACATGTATTAAATGTATTAATGGAGTAATGGAATATAATTACAGTATTTTTGTGATTAAGCTATAGTGTTTAAATGCATTTATACTAAATATGAATACTATTGTTTTTCATACACATACCTAGAAACCATATAATTAAATTTTTGCCATGGTATTGAGGTGCTATATGTGTGATTTTAACTGTAGTTATCATTATCTAAATGTATGCTACTATGGAAGACCAATGATTAATATTAATAAAATTCAAACAGTCAGAAAAATGTAATTAAATTGAATTACTTATAAAAATGATTATTATTATTTCAGCCTGCACTGCAAACTGTGCTGAAGAGATGCATCATCAAAGTCAGGCAACAAAAGCTTGTTTCTTGATTTGAAACAATATCAGTCATTACAACATGAAGAAAAATAAGAAACACATTTTTCTATTAAGATATTTATTTTGTTAAGGAAAAATGACTGGAAATGTGCAAAGAATTAAGAAACGTGAAGTGTTTGTCATGTACTGACCACAAAGAGTCGTTTAAAACCACAATTAACCGTCTGGTTTCTACAATTTTTACTTGGGAGCAAAAATCTGCCTTTAAGATCAAAACTTTGAGCTTCAAAACAAATATATGGGTGGATTGATTTTGATGTGAGAGACAACAGGAGATGCACTTTTTCACTGGAGGAAGCGTTATTATGGATTATGGACTCGTATTTTAGTTAAAAACGTCTTAATTAGGGCTGCACGATTAATCGAATGCCAGAAAAGCCGTACCGACGAAACATGCTACCTATCAGATTGTGCTACCAAAAATATATTGCATTGTTTTAAGGGTAAGTTTAGGGTAAGGGTAGGTATGGACATTAAAAAAAGCCTCAAACTACATATCGGATACAGATCGCTATCGATTTGTGCAACCTATCTTTTTAATGGGAGGTAGCACAATCTGAGCGGGTAGCAC
>NW_015638792.1:0-249 GCF_001515625.1 Sinocyclocheilus rhinocerous
CTCCCTGAGGGTCACGGGGTCCAGGCTAGACTCATCGGAGGATGCAAGGATCTTGGCCTGAAAGACCTGGAGGACTGCCATTGAATGAAGCACCGAAGCCGCCTGTCCAGCTGAAGTGTAGGTGCTTCCAGCGAGAGCTGAAGTGGTCCAACATGGCTTGGACTGGTGAGCGGCCTTTGCTCTCCAGCCGATGGCCGTGGGCAGGCAGGGGTGTGCGGCCACTGACTCATCTAGGGGAGGTGGCTTATC
>NW_015638792.1:341-979 GCF_001515625.1 Sinocyclocheilus rhinocerous
GCGGAGTAGGGAGCGCGCCACGATCTGGTGAGCTCGTCATGGACCTCCGGGAAGAACGGAGAGGAACGCTGACGAGGGGCCTGGCGGCGCCCTGGCAGGAACCACTCCTCCAGACGGCTGCAGGAGGGCTCCTCTGGCGGAGACCACTCTAAGCCCAGCTCTTTGACCACTTTGGAGAGGATACGGAGAAGCTCGGCATCTATCTCGTCTTTGGTGGCGCTGCGCACGGACGATGGCGAGGGGGTGGGGTCAGTCGCCAAGCCCAACAGCTCCTCTGCGTCCGATGCCGCTAATGACATGCTGTCATCAAGCAGCTCGTCCTCACTTCCCCCAAATGAGATCAGGTCGCTCGCACCAGCAGAGGGACGCTGATCAGACTGGGAGAAAAGGACGGGAGAACACTTTCTCTGAGGCGAGAGCGAGGCACGCAGGATCTGGGCCGACGTGAGCTCGCTCGTAGCCGGTCGCTCGAGCCCTCTGCCCCGTTGTTTTTTCCTTACAGGTCCCTGGGAGCCATGTTTGTCAATAAAATTAAATCTTTATTAGGGGCACAGATTATTTAAAAAATAAACAATTAATGGCACAGAAAACGGTAACATTGATAGGAATCAACAAATAGAGATCCACACATGGCCTCA
>NW_015638793.1:0-829 GCF_001515625.1 Sinocyclocheilus rhinocerous
TTGTCCATGCTGGCAAATAATAATGACCATTCGACGTGAATTATAATAATAAGAATTAATTAATATAATAAGAATAATTTTAACGGCCATTTAAAACCCGAGGGTCTACCATGTGTATAGTAAAGCGATCACTGCAGACAATCATTTTGGGTGGGAATTAATGTAAACACAGATATCGGATACCAGTCGTGTCTAAAGTGAATGTAAACAGACGTGCCAAAAAATCGGATATGGTCAAAAGATCGGATCTGTGCATTAAGACTTGCAGTGTAAACGCAGCCAGCCTAAGTCGTTACTGCCCAACACTGGTTGCATGTAATTATGCATAATTTATCATTATTACTATATAGTACATGTAAGGTATAACAAGGACACCATAAAATAAAGTGTTACTTTTATTTTATTTTTTACGATTTAATTAATTTTTAGATTGTCATGCACTCAAAACCCTTGCGGTTCAAGACCCTCATTTTGGGAATCCTTGCATTAAAGCATATTGCTCGTTTTAAGATAAAGAAAAGACCAAATTGTGTAGAGTTTTGCTCAGCTAGTAAAATGTATGTATATATAATGTGTGTATATAATTTGCGTCAAACTATTTTGTCAAACACAAAAAAGGGTAATGACACCACATAGATTTTCACAATAGTGCTCTTTTATTTCACTCATACAAAGGACAGCAATTTTAACAGCTGAATGTACATAACATGCATGTTTTCTAATAGCTTGTAAACAAATAAATGTATGTCTACGAGCCATTAGGGGTGGGAGAAAAAAAAGATTCTCTGATGCATCGCGATTCTCTCTGCAATTAATTTCTCTCTTCTGA
>NW_015638794.1:0-299 GCF_001515625.1 Sinocyclocheilus rhinocerous
ATGGCAGTGTGCAGCAGCTATCTTAGTGCAGACGAGATGCGCTGAGGTGAGGCAATTTTGAGAGTGAGAGCTAGAAGACGCGGTACAGCTGAACCACTCACGCTGTTTTCAAATGACTGACTTAATATGATATTCTGTGTGAATTTTTTTAAACTCATCTAACCTACATTGTATATTAAATACATTTTTGCGGGAATTTTCCAAACGTGCGAAACCTGCGAAAATGAGTAAAACCAAAATGCGCAATCCCGCACCGAGATTCAGGACGTGATTAAACATATATTCTATTATATAGAGAT
>NW_015638794.1:624-1266 GCF_001515625.1 Sinocyclocheilus rhinocerous
TTTTTTCAATTTGCATGTGTTTTCTTAAGTTGCAGCGCGTTGAGCTCTCTCGGCCACCGTACTAAAGGCTTAATGGAACAGTTTAAAGTAGCCATGTGATCACAAATTAATCGGCGATTCGGCGCCGCGCAGACGTGATTTAATATGTGTGTCCTTTTTCTATGTGGAAAAAAAATTCATAAATTCCAGTTTATGCTGTTTGAGTATGGCTTCAAATGTAGTTGGAAGCTGGAAGCTGTTGGCCCCGGCTGGCCCGTGTGCGCAGTTGAACTGCGGCTGATAATTTCTGACTGGCACATAACTGAACAAGGCGAAACGGGTTAAGGCGGGGCCCCTGGGCTGCAGCCCATTCAAGCCCAATGGTAAGTCCGGCCATGCCAGCAGGCAAGGTAAAAATATATGTATGCATATCTGTGTGTGTGTTTTGTCAGATTTTTGCACACCAGTTAACATTTACCCCGTTAACTTTACCAAGGTAAACTGCGCTGTCCTTTCAAATGACTGTCAGCATATTGAATTAACGTACCGAATTAAAATGATTTTTAATGAGCAACGCTTATCTTATATGAACATTAAGTTAACTAATGTGAAATTTTATTCAGGTGTTAGTTAATGTTGGCCAGTAGCCTACTGAGAAAATAA
>NW_015638795.1:0-1773 GCF_001515625.1 Sinocyclocheilus rhinocerous
TGTGTCCATGTCTATGGTCTTGTATTGCCTAAAATGTCAAAATACATTTGCTAATTATTTGCATGCATTCATTTTGAGGACCCAGTCTAAAATTTCTGGTTTTAATTCATTTTGAGAGAATATTTGGGGGGTGATTGCAAAAATGTCAATGTGGTGTAACCATAAATACGTACCAAATAATTGATCTTGATTTAAAAAGGTGAAATTCTCAATAAAACACCATATCTAGTTTGGCTTAATCTTACATTAGAAAAATTTAATAGTAAATAAAAATAAATGGAACACCATTGTTCTGAATATTATAATTAATTTGGCGGAATTGTGTGCCACCTGTTACACTATTTGACTCCTATTACAAGCCTTTCTGTTAGGGACCAATTTAGTCAAATATCACTAGTATATGATGCTGATTAAAGATGTAATATAAACTAACCTACTATTTAAAGCTATTTTCAAGTGTTTAATGTTATATTTCTTGAGAAAGTGGTTCTTTATCTACAACTTTATTATTAAAGCTCTGTAAGTCTAGGATAAAAAAATTATGTTGCACAGCATTAATTTTATCTACAACTTTATTATTAAAGCTCTGTAAGTCTAGGATGAAATAATTATGTTGCAACATTAGTGTTTTTGAAATGTTTAGCTTTAATGCATATTTCTATTCCATTCACTTAAAATTTTAAGCGATATTATAATATCATATAATATAATGTAATATATACATACATGATTTAATAATGTATCAGAATGAAGTGGGTGTCTACATTTGAACAAAAATGTAGTGATAATAGAAATATTAACCAAATATTACAATTTACATCTGTAAAATACAATTCATAAAATTTCTGATATTTTATAATTAATACGACATGACATAGAGATCCTTTTGCCCCAATAGATGCCACTTTCAAGCAAGGAAAAAGAGGCTTGTCACAGAGCACAAGTGAACACTGATCCTGTAGCAAGGGCCAAATACCTTGCCAAAAGATAAGATAGTTCACACACACACACACACACACACACAAACACAGTGAACGACTGTAAGAATGTCAGGTTAAAGTCAGAGTGATGCAGTGATTTAGGTGTTCACTCACAATTTTTGAAAATATGATCTTACCCTGATTTGTTATTGCCAGATATTTTTTCTTAACTCTTAACTGTAATTACAATATGAGACATAAGTCCACTGTTCATCACTCTGATGATTTCTTGTTATCATATATTGTTTCTAAAATGGTTAGTTCACCCAAAAATGAAAATTCTATCATTAATTACTCACCCATGTGACTTTCCAAACCCGTAAGACCATCATTCATCTTCGGAACACAAATTAAGATATTTTTTATGAAATCTGAGAGCTTTCTGACCCCCCAGAGGGTACATTCTAAAAAAAAAAACGTAGTTTCTAATAAAACTACATTCTGTGACACAAAAATAGTATTATTTAATTTTAAATTACTATAATTTGTCATACTTGAAACCCCTTCTTTAGTAATAAATGACTGTTGTAATGTAATATAAAACATAATAATAAATGTGATGTTTATACATGGAGCTTTATAAAAACAGTTGTTTTTTGGGAGTGTTACTAAACTGCACAATTATATATTTCCTGCATATTTTATATTTCATTCTCTAATTTCAATCATGTTCTCATTTCTCAAACTCATTGATTTCATTTAATGTATTATTACCAGCAGGTGGCACCTTTTGTTAAAGATTTCACACTGTAACCCAGTGAGGCTTTGTCTTAAATAAGGGAAGCAAAAGTAT
>NW_015638796.1:0-990 GCF_001515625.1 Sinocyclocheilus rhinocerous
GTCTACTCACTGGCTGGGAGACAAAGAGCTCTTGGCTAAATTGATATTTAGTCCAAGATGCTCCAGGTGGTTGGTTCCTGTTCCAATCTGGCTAATACCAGCCAATCATTGAGGTAGTTCATAATGCAGATTCCCATCTGCCTCAGAGGGGAAAGAGCCAGATCAATGCACTTCGTTAAAGTGTGCGGGGCCAGAGACAGTCACAATGGTAGGACTGTTTTTGATAAGCCACCGCCTCGAACGCAAATCTCAAGAAGTGTCTGTGATGAGGGGCTTTCTGGATGTGAAAGTAAGCATCTTTCAGATCCAGCGAAAAGAACCAGTCTCCTGGGCACACTTGCAAGAAGATATGAGCCCCCAGGGCATACTTACGTGAGGATCTGTTTCAAAGTTAACATTGTGAACTAGGGTCACGATAACCGTCACAATATCAGGTTTTCCACTACACAATTATCATGGTCAAAAAATATTAATAACAATGATATATCGTGATATTTAAAAAAATCTTGGAAAAATTAAAATAGTTTAAAGTATTATAATAAATAATATGATTTAGATGATATTATGCTAGAAGTTAATAGTCTCTTATTGGCATGTTTAGACCGGGGAGTCAAGGAAGGTGATCTTGTCTGTGTCCTTAATCTCTGTCAGATTCAACCAAAGGTGGCGCTTTAGCACCACCAAATTGGCCATAGCCATGCCGATCGCCTGTGCAGTGCCCTTTGTAGCGCTCAGTGCCAGATCAGTCGATGTGTGCAGCTCCTTGAAGGAATCAGCACCGGCATCATGTGAAGTGCCGCTGAGCCAGCCTAGCCAGCCGTCGGGTTGTGACGGTGAGGAAATTTTCCTACCGGTTAATCGACGTGTGACAACACCGGTAATACCGGTATCACCGCGTGGGCGGGCGTTCCCCCTTCGCTTTTAAATAGCTTGTAAAAGGAGGGTGAGATGCCCAACAACCGCCTCTTCCAGAGGGGGAGCTTGCCGTCT
>NW_015638797.1:0-910 GCF_001515625.1 Sinocyclocheilus rhinocerous
ATGTAGGACGATTTTGAAGTTGGAGGAGAAAATTAGATGGGAGTTCTTCGACATACCCTAACTGTATTGACCAGGATTACACAGAGTACGCATGTGCATGGCAGAGCTAGACAAGACGAGCATTTGAGGTTAAAAAGTATATAAATTTGTATTTTATTTTAGAAAATAACCAATCGTTTCACTAGATAAGACCCCTATTCCTCGGCTGGGATCGTTTAGAGCCCTTTGAAGCTGCATTGAAACTGCATTTTGGACGTTCAAACTCGCGGCCACCATTGAAGTCCACTATATGGAGATAATTCCTGAAATGTTTTCCTCAAAAAACATAATTTCTTTACGACTGAAGAAAGAAAGGCATGAACATCTTGGATGACAACGGGGTAAGTACATTATCTGTAAATTGTTGTTCTGAAAGTAAACTACTCCTTTAAAGCTTCTAAGTACAGGAAACGTATTTCTAACTTACACTGTTTTACAAGTATATTTGATTATTTCCAGGACTTCCTGTATATTTACCAGTTGTCTTTGTACTATTGGATACTGATAGTTGTAAATAGTAGTAAATGTACATTGTGCTCAATTTAGCATGTGACCTGCAAAATACAGATATTTCCAATCACTTAATGATTTATTTACAGGCCTTTGAGGTGACCAATGTTTTATTTTATTTATTTATTTACTTAAATTTTTTTTATTATAATTTAAAACAAGGTTAATCTCATATGGTTCATCTCATATTATTTACAGGCCTTTGAGGCACCCAATGTTTTTATTTTATTTTTTTATTATAATTTAAAAATTGGTTAATTTCATATGGTTAATCTCATATCCCCCTACACCAGCAGTCAGCTCGCCTTCAGTCCTACCTTGCTCCAGTGCATCAAGTGGACTCTCAAATCAAGAATCTAGC
>NW_015638798.1:0-725 GCF_001515625.1 Sinocyclocheilus rhinocerous
AAGACTGTCCCAGGTCTTAAAAACACCAGAGCACAGTGCCCTTAAAGCACACTAAACCGACACTATCTCCAATACCGCTCCGGAGCGCTATCCCATCATGCATCATGTTCTGGAAATAAATCGTGAGACTTTTTGCCGAGATCTCGCGAGAGGTCACGGAAACCTTTCCAATGCAAGTTAAATATTAATATAATTATTAGATATTACATATAATTTGGTAGAAAAACAGTGTTTTTACGTTTTATTGGTGCAGAAATGAGTAGTGGTGATATTTATTTTGTACAACATTTGCAACTGCTTTTTATCACTTAATTAGAAGCACCACAAATTAAAATTGTCATGTTAGCCTTTATGTATAACAGTTAGCCTAGTTGTAATCTGATTTTCTAATCTGACTGGACAAGAGACTTTCTATTGATATTTCCACCTGTGCGCGTTCTAGACGGCTGTCATATATATACACATTTATAAATTCAATATATTTCATTTCCATTTAGTTTGAAGTATTAAAATACTAAAAACTAAACTAAAAAACTAAAAACTTAATAAAAGATACAGACAGAATAAATTCAGATAACAAATAAATAAATAACAAAAATAATACAAATCTAATTATATTAGTTTATCAGTAATCCTAAAAATAACACTGCTAAACACACATGCTAAAAAACAACAACTTACACATACAAACCCAATTCCAAAAAAGTTGGGACACTGTACAAATT
>NW_015638799.1:0-946 GCF_001515625.1 Sinocyclocheilus rhinocerous
CTATGAGTTTGTTTGTAATGATGATTAAATGTGAACATTGTTTAAATACCACTAAATGCTCCTCAGATCCCTTTAACTTCACAATGAAGTCCAGCAGTCTCTTTAGCTCTGCGGTGTGGTCATCGACAGCCTGAATGTGGATTTCCTCTGAGATAGCACTCTGTACACTGGCTGAAGAGTTCCTTGGAGCAAGTTTCTGGCCTCATCAGTCCAGAAGGCAAACCGCTGACCATGCCTTTCAAACATCAACCAGATTAATCTAAAGTACTGCCAAAAGGACAGGCTAATAACACATATTGTGGTGCAACCAAGCAATGAGCCCAGTTTAATTATGAAAGATGATTTATACTTAACTAATATGCTAAAACAATGAGTATCAAACTAGTTTTCACACTAATACAGTAAGCTACAGGTAAATCTGACACATCTCACATCAACGTGCTTTTATCATCTTTTTAAGTTTAATTAACGTGCTGGCTAGATTTACATATTGTAGTCATTATGTCAACAAGGTTTAGCTGAATTAAAGCATGGCCACGAATTAAGAACATCGTAATAATCAATAAAACTAGCAATCGGGAATTAATTATTATTTCTTAGCAGTTCTCACGTTGGCTACGTAAACTTTGCATCGTTTTAAGGTTATAAAATAAAACAATTGAAAATCGGTAAAGTTACTCACTCTGATTGCTGTCCATGTCGTCCATCTTTAGTGATCCAATTCGGTAGGTGGCGCTGTTACAAAACAATAGGGTCCTAGAACTGCTGGCGGGTAGCACCAATGTTAAGGTGCATTATCGCCACCTACTGTATTGGAGTGTGAACCAGAGTTTACCCTTTCATAATAAGAGGACAAAAAATAAAAATAAAAAATATTATTTATTAAATTTAAAAAAAAAAAGTTTACTTCTTTACCTCAAGAAGATTTTTCCCACTAAATTCTCTT
>NW_015638800.1:0-263 GCF_001515625.1 Sinocyclocheilus rhinocerous
GTGCCCTGAAGTCTAGTAGATTAGACTAGTGCGCGCGCATTTAGACTGTGTTCTTTCACTGCATGATTCAGTGTGTTAAAATGCATTTAGAATGATCACAAAATTGAAGATATAGGGGCAGAAAATGTATATATTTATATCATTTCATATAGTTAATCAATATCACACGAAGAATGCCGTTTTTTCCTCCAAAAATCAGCATGATTACATATAGATTTTTTTTACAACAGTTCAATAAACAAGAAGTTAATTAAGAGACTTGC
>NW_015638800.1:418-552 GCF_001515625.1 Sinocyclocheilus rhinocerous
GGTATTTCGTTCCTGAATGAATCAACCGTTTAAATGATTCGGTTAAATCGCAATGACTCGCTTATTAACAGTGACTTGCTGACACCTATTGGCGGTTTTAATTTCACATTTAAAGTATCTTTTGATTTTTTTTC
>NW_015638801.1:0-222 GCF_001515625.1 Sinocyclocheilus rhinocerous
CTCAAAATTATATCACGATATTTCAAGAATATTTGCGATAACGATTTTTATGACGATATAGGAAAAAAAAACTTGGAACGTTTTATTGGTGATTGCAGCTGGCAGGCAGCAGCATTTATTAGTGCAAACAAAATGAAGGGCATTTTCCATCCTTTTTCAATGAGCTACTGTCATCGATGACAGACTACCTAATTTGAAGTGTAAATCTATTGTCATAAGGTG
>NW_015638801.1:270-526 GCF_001515625.1 Sinocyclocheilus rhinocerous
GGTGTACAGGGCCGTAGCTGGGGTTTGCGGGGCTCCGGTGCAGGTTGTACCAGTGGGCCCTGTTTGAAATTGTGTAAATAGCACAAATATACAAATTAAACAATGTTTAAGTTTTCAAGTTTGTAGGTGTCCAGGTACAGAAACTGAATAATCAAATGTAAATAGCATTGCATAATCTTCACTGTATAAATTAAATATAGATTAATTCTTTTTAAAACTACAAAGTAATTCAGTAAAGAGCAGTGAGTGATTTTCT
>NW_015638802.1:0-4381 GCF_001515625.1 Sinocyclocheilus rhinocerous
CTTGTGAAGACACAGGCCAGCTTTTTCAGACTATGTTCCCAGACATCAAGATAGCAGCCAGCTTTGCATGCGTCGAACGCAAGTGCTCATATTTATGTACTTTTGGACTGGCTCCTTATTTTAAGAAACTGACTTTGGCAGATGTATCGAAGCAAAGCGTCTATGTTATGCTATTTGATGAAAACCTGAATCACTATTTACAGTCTAAACAGTTAGACATGCATGTCAGGCTATGGAACGGGTCCGAGGTGAAGACTAAATACATCGGCTCAGAGTTCATGGGCCATTCATCAGCTCAAGACATCGCTGAGAAAATGAATAACTTGCTTTCAGAGATCGGAATCAAGAATCTTGTCCAAATCTCAATGGACGGACCGAACGTTAATTGGAAAGTATTCGAAATACTCCAGAAGCAAGTGCAGAAAGATGCGGGAAAGTCACTAATTAACATCGGTTCGTGCGGGTTGCACATACTGCACAATGCGTTCAGAGATGGGTGTAAATCCACTGGATGGGAAGTTGAACACGGACTCTCTAGCTTGTATTGGCTGTTCCATGATTGCCCTGCCCGTCACGAAGATTTTAGGACAGCAACCGGTTGTAAAACGCCCATGCTTAAGTTTTGTAAGCTTGAACACAGACTCTCTAGCTTGTATTGGCTGTTCCATGATTGCCTTGCCCGTCACAAAGATTTTAGGACAGCAACCGGTTGTAAAACGCCCATGCTTAAGTTTTGTAAGCACCGGTGGATTGAGAATGTCAACATGTCAGAAAGAGGATTGCTAATCTGGCCACGTCAAACAATACATCGAGATGGTAGAGAGAGGTGAACTACCCAATCCAAAAGTAAAGTCATTTGAAGAGGTGAAGATGCGCTGTGCTGATCCTCTCTTCCCAGTAAAAGTGGGAATATTCAACAGCATTGCGAGAGAAATCGACCCCTTCCTCACCATGTATCAGTCTGACCAACCCATGCTGCCCTTTCTCTCCGGTGATATGTACAAACTGATTAAAGGTAAGGACAAACATGGATTGTGTGATTGCTAATGATGTTTAATTCTATACACTGCAGTAATTAGAAACGCACACAAATATAATTATTTTTATTACAAAAATAAAAATACAATTTATAAATATTAATTTTTTTTTAACTCATTTTACATTTTATAATCTAGAGCCAGATGTTGAATACGTTTAAATAGTTTAAAAATAGCACGTTTTTGTGTTTAGAAATGTCAGACGCAGGGCAGTGGAAAGAATAAAACACTGTCTAGAGACGCGTTTTTTCAGTGGAAAAATTAAAAAATTAAGCAACACCTACTGACCAGACTGCAAAGTTTTTTTTTGCCAAATATATTAACTTGAGGGAGGCGCCAGCACGATCACTTATTATTATATTTATATAAAATTAAAAGTTACATTAATATGTTTATTACTTTACTATTACTGTTTAGACCATTTTATTGGTCTGTTTTTAGCTAACAGTTCATGTAATGTTCATTCTTGTAGTTTAATCAATTTATTGATAGTTAAAAAAATAATTAAAAATGTTTTTAGCTCAAAAGATAAATGTGTAAATTTAATATGGCTTGTAAATTTGCAAATTAAGTTATCAAACTGAAGAATAAAATCACTCAATTTAAATTTTTCACAGGCATCATGGGACGATTTCTGAAGGAAAAGCATCTGCAAGAGGCCACGTCCACTCTAAAGCGCCTCCATGTCCCTTTTCAAGACAGCAGTCTGCACAAGGACAGTTCTCAGATTGATATTGGATTTTCAGCAGAAGCCACCCTGAATTCTCAGATTGATATTGGATTTGCAGCAGAAGCCACCCTGAACCAAGTCTTCCAAAAACATTTCAGAAAGGCAGAGACTAGAGATTAAGATGGACTGCAAGAAACTCTTGATCACACTCCTTGAGAAGTTGCTGAAAAAGGCCCCAGTGCATCACACGTTAATGAGAAGCATGTAGTGCCTTGACCCGAGACGCATGGCTGAAGGTAAGGTACTCTGCGTAACTCAAATGAGAAGGATGTTGCACATACTTGTTGAAGCTAAACATGTAAATGAGGCAGCGTGCGACAATATCTTTAGAGAGTTTAGAGAGTTTTGTGATTTGGCTGCTCTTCAGGTTAAGTTCAGGGAATTTGACCCCAAAACCGCTCGAGTGGACACATTGCTGTATGAGACAATGGGAACAAAACCATCATTTTCCCGAGTGTGGGATGTGGTGAAGATTCTTCTTGTCTTATCACATGGGCAGGCAAGCGTCGAAAGAGGTTTTTCAATCAACAAAGAATTAATAGTTGAGAATCAGAGGGAAAGATCTCTGGTGGCTCAGAGGCTGATTGTTGACCATGTCAGATCTGTAGGGGGCGTAACCAAGGTGGAAATCACAAAGGAGCTGCTCCTTTCAGCTGCAGGAGCCAGGCAGAAGTACCATGGGTACCTGGATGAAGAGAAGAGAAAGAAAGAACAGCAAGCTGTTGACTTGAAGAGGAAGGCCCTCACAGATGAGCTGGAAGATTTGAAAAAGAAGAGGGCTAGGATGGAGGCAGACATTTGTGCGCTTGAGAAATCAGCGGATGAATATTCTGAAAAGGCTGAATCTTCAGGCAATCTGACCTTAATTACCAAATCCAACAGTTTCCGCCGTACTGCAAAAGAAAAGAAAGTATCTCTGCTCAAAACTGAAAAACAGATTGATGAGAAGCTTTCAGAAATAAAAAAATAAACAGTGTTGACTGTTTTTTGGGGGATGTAGTTTCAGAAATAAAAAAAATAAACAGTGTTGATTGTTTTTGGGGGATGTAGAATTCAAATAAAGATGTTAACTTGTTAAATACAGTTATCCAGCGAGGTTAAATTATGGCAGTTAAAGTTAAGGAAAATGTTGCTGGACACTTTTATTTATTTTTTAGTTTAACATTGTTGCTTCCTATTGATTTGTTAATTATCTACCATGGATTACATTAATCCATTTCTAAGGGGTTCTCAGGTTTGACGTATTATGTTATGTTACTGTGTTGCTGCGCAAGTGTTTTTTAAATAAATGGTTATTTTGTATTCTAAACTTAAACTACTAAGCTTGTCATTTATTTTAGTAAAAATATGCTGTGGTAAAACATGGATTTTTCTTCTTATTTAACATGTATACATAGACATTTCATGAAACATTAGGTCATGAATGTTTACCTCAAAGTCATGGAAAAGTCATGGAATTTTATTGGTAAACGTGTACGAACCCTGTCATTTACTCACGTTCATGCCATTCCAGATGTATATGACTTTCTTTCTTCACATAAACACAAACAAAGATTTTTAAGAAAAGAATCCATGTCTGCGAATCCACATAACACAAGTGGATTGTAACCCATGCACGTATGTCAGTTGATGAGAAGCGATTGTTAATAGTCAAAATAGTTTAAATTATTGTTATCTTATATATTGTTTCACTTCAAAAGACACTGATTCACTGGAGTCAGATGGATTACTGTCACGGTCACTCTGTATGGTTTTTAAAGCATCTTTAGGACTCACAGAGATGGATTATTTTCCTAAAATTCTTAATTCGTGTTTACATGTAGAAAGAAAGTAATATGCATCTAACAGCATGAGGGAGCATAAAAGATGAGAGAATTTTTATTTTTGGATGAACTATCCCCTTAACAATCATATGCTGTTGGTATTCTAATCCAAGATCAGCATAAATGAATAGGAATAAAGTGCAACCTCTTATGTACTAGTGAACAAGGTTATTTTCTTAAACGAAAACTAAAACTAAGACTACAACGATTGATGAAAAAACAATTTCGTAAACTGAAATAAAATAAAAACGTCAAACTAAAACGAAACTAAACAAACAACAGTTATTGAAAAACTAACTGAAATATAATAATTATCAGAAATAAATAATTGTTTTCGTAATCATTACATTCTCACCCCTTGGCGGAAAAATATAGGAGCTGTGTGGAGGTTTCATCAAACCAACATTAGGCATTCTAAGTTGGTGCTTTGAAGAGAAACAGAAGCGCGCAACATGATGATTAACAGAAAAAAGGATGAGAACGCGCATATCCTTTCTGTACACAACACAAAACTTTAGCCTAGCATCTTGTGATCACTCTGCCAGGCTTTTGAACAAATGTGCATTGGCTAAATCACATCATACACACGCTTGTAATTCTTCATAAATGAAAAGAACATTCAAATATAAGCCTTTACTGTTATATGCGATTGCCGTTATTATTGAATTTCATTAGTCCCAGTTTTGATTGATGCACGGCTGTTCACGGAAATGTGAGCAAGACACCACAGTTACAATATCATGATTATGATTAAATAAGAAAAGACATATAACCAAATCAGGCTACATTTA
>NW_015638803.1:0-672 GCF_001515625.1 Sinocyclocheilus rhinocerous
TAGGGAGCGGCGGTACTGAGCAATGTTAACATGCACGTTTTAGCCAGCCCCGAAGTTTCGTCTAAATTGTTTACTTTCACTTGCAAATGACTTGTTGCACTTATGAATATGATAAGCACGGTCGGCATCAATTCTAGTAGGATAAAACGTAATTATGCTTTCGAAACGGTCTGTTTTGACCTGTAATCATTAGCTGAAGCTGTTCGAAACGGTCTGTTTTGCCCTGTAATCATTAGCTGAAGCTGTGTGTGAACAAGGCGCGGCTGCAGAGTGTGAGCTGCTCCGTCTCACGGCATTCCACAACAACGCTTAGCTGCCCGCAGATGCGCCTGCCTATAAATCGGCCTAATTTGCAGCACAATCGGCCGATGCCGATTAATTAAAAAATGCCAAAAATCGTCCGATTAATCGGTCGACCTCTAATTGTTATATTGACAACCAAACTATAAACGCACAACTGGCTTAATTTCTAGGACATCACTGAAAAGAATAAAAAAACAAATTACGGTTCAGTGAGTGAGTCAAACGTTGATTCAGTAAGCACTCTAGAGGTTTCATTCAGTATTAATCAGACTGATTTGAACAATAACGTGTGAGTTTTTGAAGGATGTATTAAATGGACCGGTTCATTCTTGCTATGCATGGTCTTTTTGACTTATCACATTCAGTTCA
>NW_015638804.1:0-1240 GCF_001515625.1 Sinocyclocheilus rhinocerous
TTTTCCACGACATTCTAATTTATTGAGATGCACCTGTACAAGTTTATGTTTGTAGAATATATTATTATTTGAATATGTGTGTGAGTGTGTTTTGTTTGGATAGTTTGAAAAAGCTAAAAGGTACCTTTCTTCGTGTTCTGCCAAAAAGAAAGAATAGTCGTTTGATTCTTTTTTTTGAGTCGCCATTGCCTTGATCTGTCGTCCACTCTGTGCTACACTGACCGTTGTTTTCTGACCGTTATTTTTTAATTGCTGTCACGCTCAAGGGCTGTAAACTAGTTTAGGATTAAGTCACGTGGTGAGTGAGTGAGTGGAGAGAGATGTCAGTCAAAATCGCTTACTGTAAACAGAGACAGTGGCCAACTAAAACGATCAACATTTACTTAATTTCTAATTTTCTCATATCACATTTCCCCTGAACTCCTTGGCAAAATTCCTGGGACTTAAGGACAAAACATTCGGGGCTAGATTAAAATCATTCAGGGCTCTTACCATCGCCCATGGTATGTAGTAATCAATTGTCATTGCAGATGGCAGCCATGGTTTGTCGCTCCTTGGTACTTGTACTTTTTTTGTTTGTTTGTCCTGTCTTAAGCAATTTTTTACCGATCAGCTTTACTAGGAACGAACTCCTGGACATCAGAAATAGCACACCAAATAACTTTCTGCCGACATTTGAGCATTCAGATGTTTTACTGGACATTTTAGTCGGAGGAGCTGCGTTCCTATATACAAGCGCTCCAGGCGACGCAAGCGAGGGAAGCACACTGGCGCGCTCGTGAAATTCCGACAGCACGGTTTTAGGACTCCGCTGCCGAGCATTCATCTGGCGAATCTCCGCTCCCTAACAAATAAATCAGACGAACTACGACTCCTCACCCGCACAAACAAGGACTTTTTAAACTCCGCTGCGCTCTGCTTCACGGAAACCTGGCTGAACAGAGCCATCCCGGACAGCGCGTTACATCTAACGGGCTTCCAGCTGTTCCGAGTGGACCGCGTCACCGAGTCATCTGGGAAAACGAGAGGCGGTGGATTATGTTTTTATATCAATGAAGGCTGGTGTACAGACGTGACCGTTTTAAAGATGTGCTGCCCAAATTTGGAAGCTCTTTTTGTTAACTGTCAGCCTTTTTATTCACCACAGGAGTTTTCCTCATTTATTCTGGTGAGTGCCTACATTCCTCCTGACGCATGTGTGAGCGCCGCGCTAGAACTGTTGGCCGATCAGATCACACAC
>NW_015638805.1:0-182 GCF_001515625.1 Sinocyclocheilus rhinocerous
TGTCCTGTCTTTAGTTATGTCCCTGCAATCAGTTTCACCAGAGACAAATTGCTGGACATTCAGAAATACACAACACCCGATATTTCACCGGTTTTCGATTATTCTGATGTTTTGCTGGACATTGTAGTAGGGAGAGCTGCGGCGCTGATCAAGCGCTTCAGGACGCGCAGACGGGGGGAGAG
>NW_015638805.1:342-559 GCF_001515625.1 Sinocyclocheilus rhinocerous
GTTCACACTGCACGATGGATCGGCGACAGGGGGTTTCACACTGCATGACTTCACAATAGAAAGAATCGCCAACAGCTCTGTCTGGTCCACAAACTAGGTTTCACAACAAAACACACGCGAGAAGTGATAGGGAAATAACGCGAGAACCCGCGTGAGTCAGACCGGAGTTCTCGAGCAAGACTGTAATTATTAAAATAAAAATATATATAGCCCGCAA
>NW_015638806.1:0-1036 GCF_001515625.1 Sinocyclocheilus rhinocerous
CAAGCATATTGCGTAGACTCAATCCTGGGCTAATAGCTTTTATTATGGCTTCAATAATTTCTGCTTCACTATGACCTCTTCTCAATCCTCTGTCCACCTGGTGCATCAAATTAGTGAATGACAATTTATCTTTTTGTCCGCTCTCTCCAATTTGACCATAGACCGTGAAATCCCTCCTCACAGTGACTTCAGGGGCAAGGCAAGTAAATGGTTGCTGTTCTAGGGGCCGATTTTGTTCAATTTTATCCTCTTTCCCTTTTATTTTTACCATTTTATCTCTCATCTCAGTATTTTGTGTGTCCAGTTGAAAGTGACTTTGCTGTAAATCTGTCCCATTCACAGAATACGTTTCAGCCCGTGAAATGCCTGTCGCATTTTTATTGTTGCCGCCGCCATTTTCTTCGTCTTCTCTCTCTCCCTGCGCCTCCATGAACGTCAACATTGACAACAGAAAATGCTTTGCTACGTCTTCTTCCTCGCTATCAATCACAGTATCGATCGACTCCGTAACTCTCTTGATAAGTGCGCGCTTAGTAGGGGCGTTTTCGAGAGAGATTTTGTTACAATCACATACCTCTTTCACTTGATCGAGCCGCAAAAGCCACAGTCTCTTCCTCCTTCTTCATCACGTCCTCTTCCTCTCCCTTCTCCTTCACCACGGCCTCCTCCTCTCCCTCCTCCTTCACCACGTCCTCTTCCTCTCCCTTCTCCTTCACCACGTCCTCCTCCTCCTCCTCCTCTCCCTCTTCCTCTTTGACCTATTCCTTCATTTCTCTGTCTCGTGTTCCCTTCGGCTCGCACTTCTTACAAATCCCAGCGGTGCCTCCAAGTTTGTTGCATGCCAAAAGTAATGAAGTTCCAGGCGTGCTTAATTTGATGGGGTCCTTTTTAATGTTGTTCACGGCTTTTATTCGCAGTACACAAAATCTGCGTGCCCTTTTTCCACTATCACAGCAAACTAAAACTCTCGCTTCTTCTTCACGCGCGGGCACCTCCTCCTTTTTCCTTTTCTTCCGCGGACGCCCTCTCCTGTAAG
>NW_015638807.1:0-1298 GCF_001515625.1 Sinocyclocheilus rhinocerous
GACCGTGAATTTAACCACCCGTAACTCCCGAACCCCGGGGGCTATACACGCGGGGGTGGTCTCATTCAAAAGAGGGCTTCTAGACGTACACTCGATTCGCGTTCGAGAGGGTTCCTCGAGCTGAACGGATCCCCCGAATTTGGTGCGGGTTCACCGCGCCGTTACGGAGATATGGCCGTTCAAAGTTTCAATGGTTTTCCATAGACTTAAGCTTTAAAGCGTTTCATCCAGGTCGCCAGTAGCAAACAATGGAGCGCGCTCTGCTGGACAAACGAAGTAATTACACCATTTCAAGCATTTTATCTGCATTATATGTTCTGTAAAAAAAATTTTCATATCGGCGGTATATTCGCCGATACCGATATATCGGCGACAGGCTCATATCGTCCGATAATATCGGCAAAACGATATATCGGTCGGGCTCTAATAAGAATTCCAATAATAATGTAATTAATAAGTGCTGCTCATAAACACCTTTATGAAACAGGAAAGTTAAATACATAACCAAGTCAAGCAATACATAAACATTCCCTCTACATACACAAGATTCCTGGTGTTGGGGTGATCTCCATGATTTCTGACTCAGGTGGAGTGACTTCCATGTCTTCTGGATTTGGTAGTTCTTGTTCCTGGGTGACTAGTTGTTGGACTTGACTGTGGGAAGTGACAAACATAACAATGTTTTAGACATGCATTGCTTTATTTTTTATATATTGCCTGCATACTGGAAATGCACAGTATGGAGGTTTTAATCTAAAGTTTACTTATCAATATCATACCTTGTCAGAGGAAATGTCTGAATTAACTGATAGCACCACCACTTCCTGATTATAGGCATGTCAGACTGATAAAAGATAGCAATTGAAAATCTTAAGTCATTTTTTTTTATTTTGTTGAAAGTGTTCTCGCAGTCCTTTTTGCTTTACAAATAACCATTAATTGATGCAAACTCACCGCAGCAAAATCAAATGGCTTTGAGAGCGTAACATGGAGTGCATACTAAAAAACAAAACCAAAACTATATTAACAAATGCGGTGTTTAGCACACAGACACAGCTGTACAGCAATTATAAAACCACCTACCATCAACATGAATACCCCGCAATCAATTCCTCCTAGCTGAAGAGGGGCGCCCTGTTAATTATAGACAATATACAATTAGACCATATACAATAAATACATTACCATTACGTCCGGTGATTGTTTTTTGTTTTGTTTAAGTCTTTATGTTTGTTTAAGTGCACTTGGTTTACTCAATTCACCCATAGTGGGTTATTTGTGACAACTGTGTACTGCAT
>NW_015638808.1:0-455 GCF_001515625.1 Sinocyclocheilus rhinocerous
TATTTCATTAACCAACAAGGGGGAAATGTACAACTGAATTATTGACAACAATGCTGAACTCTATGGGGAAAAACAAGGGTAGACAAGATGTCTAATAGAAAAGAATATGGCTGATAAAATAAAAATATTGGTCACTCCATTTTGTTTAATGGTAATTCTCGAGGGCTAGATTGAATAAATATTAATAAATAAAAAAAATTACTCCAAAGATCCAAAATCATGAAATCACATATGCTGTCATCACTGAGGATAACAAGATGGAAATGTTGATGGCCATGGATCCTAGATTATGCAGAGATCTCCAATCCTCTTCTCAAAGTAGCTCATGAGCAATAACAAAAAAGTATTTGTCTAAAATCTAAATTCGACAAACAAGTGACATTTGAGAAATTATAATTGGCTCTCTCAAATGCACAATGCCTAGGCCTATTATTCTAAACAAATTAATCTATTAG
>NW_015638809.1:0-1233 GCF_001515625.1 Sinocyclocheilus rhinocerous
CTGTCATCAAACTTGTTCAAACCAGCCAATGGACTGTTCGATCAACGAGCACATCCTTATATCTGTCATTACGGTCTATGTTCCAAAGCCATCAAACAAAGTCAAGTTCACAAAAATGATCATTATTATTTGGTCAAAAGTATTTTCTCAGAACATGAGTTTTGCTATTTAGAACACAATTTAAAGTGGAATTATCATGTGCCAAGCAATCCTCGCTGTGATTAAAACTTGCAAATTAAATTGCATACCACAGGAAAATTGTTCGAAAGCAGCCCATCCACTGCAAATATTTGTTTAAATTCATATAAAAATGTTGTAACTTCTGGATAATGATTTCATGAAATTTCAGTGTTTAACTTCATTATTGAGAGTGTCATAAATGTGTATGTCAAATGTAAAACCGACTTTAAAATCATTCTGTTTGCTTTATTTCGCTCACTCCAGTAATAGAGTGCGTACGCATGGTCTAGAGCAGGGGTGCCCAACCCTGTTCCTGGAGATCTACCTTCCTGCAGAGTTCAGCTCCAACCCTGATCAAACACAACTGAACCAACTAATTAGGATCTGAAGGAGCACTTGATAATTACAGACAGGTGTGTTTGATCAGGGTTGGAACCAAGGTTATTTTCGTAAACTAAAACTAAGACTAAAACGATTGATGAAAAAAAACTATTTTGTAAACTGAAATAAAATAAAAACGTCAAAATATTTGAGAAACGAAACTAACAACAGTTATTGAAAAACTAACTGAAATAAAATAATTATCAAAAAATAAATAATCGTTTTCGTAGTCATTACGTTCTCACCCCTTGGCGGAAAAATATACGAGCTGTGTGGAGGTTTAGGGAAATAGCCTACCTGTAATGGTGCACGCACATGAGGTTATCTGACGGAGAGACGCAAAGCAGTTTAAAGCCTGCACGGGTCCTGTTTGGTAAACGTGCACCAGCAGTACTTAACAGAACACCCGACCCATTATCTGACAGCAGCACTAATTTAATTCTGTACCAGACCAGAACCGCACTCGCATTAAATCTATTACATCAGGTAAGCAAGATTATTTATTTTATCATGTAATACAAGCAATCAAACCAACATTAGGCATTCTTTGAAGAAAAACAGACATGCAGCGCAACATAATTAACAGAAAAAAGATGAGAATGCGCATCCTTTCTGTAAACAACACACAACTTTTGCCTAGCATCTTGTGATCACTCTGCCAGGCTTTTGAAC
>NW_015638810.1:0-894 GCF_001515625.1 Sinocyclocheilus rhinocerous
CATTTCAATCTTTCTAGAACAAAGCTGAACAGCATTTAAATATCTATTTAGCTCAAAACCAAACAGCATTTAAATCTTTTTCGAACAAAGCTGAACGACATTTAAATCTCTTTTTAGAACAAAACCAAACAACATTTAAATCTCTTTCTAGAACAAAACCAAATGACATTTAAATCTCTTTCCTGAACAAAACAAACAACATTTAAATCTCTTTCTAGAACAAAACCGAACAACATTGAAATATATTTCTAGATTATTATTATTTATTTTTTTTTAAATCTCTCTCTAGAACAAATCTGAACATTTAAATATCTTTCTAGAGCAAAACCAAAAGTAATTTAAATCTCCTAATCGAATAAAAGCAAAACCAAACAGCATTTAAGTCTCTTTCTAGAACAAAACCAACTGACATTTAATTATCTTTCCAGAAAAAAACGAACAACATTTAAATACCTTACTAGAACAAAAACCAAACAGCATTTAAATCTATTTCTAGAACAAAACCAAATGACATTTAAATCTCTTTCCTGAACAAAACAAACAACATTTAAATCTCTTTCTAGAACAAAACCGAACAACATTGAAATCTCTTACTAAAACAAAACCGAATTACATTTAAATCTTTCTAGAACAAAGCTGAACAGCATTTAAATATCTTTTTAGCGCAAAACCAAACAGCATTTAAATCTCGTTCTAGAACAAAACCAAATGACATTTAATTATCTTTCCAGAAAAAAACGAACATTTAAATACCTTACTAGAACAAAAACCGAACTATATATAAATCTCTTACTAAAACAAAAACCAGACAACATTTAAATATTTTACTAGAACAAAACCAAACAACAATTAAATCTCTTTTTAGAACAAAACCAGAACGACATTTAAATCTCT
>NW_015638811.1:0-566 GCF_001515625.1 Sinocyclocheilus rhinocerous
AGTCTCTTGTCGATCAGCCAGTTCAACCGATTCATCATCAGACTCTGGCTTGAATTGGTAAGGTACAATCATTGATACCATCTTTTCTATGCATTGACAAGTCTCCAGGGCTGTCATTCCGTCATGGCAATGGGTGTTTCGCTTCCGACACGCACTGTTCGCGGTAGACCAATCCAGAGCCAATCTCTACGGTTCTGGACCAATCACAAAGGACTGCGCCATCTGACCAATCACAGCAGTGAGGGCTCACAGAAAGGAGGGGTTTAGAGAGACTGATTCTTTGAACTGCTTCGCACGAGTCGTTTACGAATCATTTAGAAATGAGGTACAATTAAATCTATTGTTTGAGAAAACTAACGTGTTTTTTGACCTTGCATGCATGTAAACCTGTTTTAGGAGACTCATAAAACAATATTAGCAACCTTAAAAATGGCATAATAGGGGCACTTTAAGACAATTTATTTTATTTAAAAGAAACCTCTATTTCAACCAAACAGTCAAGTCTACATCTGTCCCATAAGACGTTCATCTTCGGAACACAAATTAAGATATTTTTGATGAATTCT
>NW_015638812.1:0-1648 GCF_001515625.1 Sinocyclocheilus rhinocerous
CAACAGCCTAATCAACCAAAGTAGCATAACTTTTTAAGTAAAACTAAACAACATATTAAACAACATATTTTAACTATCGCAATGCTTAATAATAGTTGACAAACGTTTGTACATTGTAAATGTTAAAAATGTTTTTCAAAATATTGTACTTTTCCAAATATTAAAATTATAAATACATAAATATTTAAAATATAACCATGTGTAGGCCTACTGCAATATAAAGTTCATTAAACACCCACTAAAAGTGTAATCATTTTGTTATGTTCTTACACAAAGTAGACATAAAATATACTTTAAGTAAATGTAACATAAGTATGTTTTCTGTAAATACACTAAAAAGTCACTAAAAGTATGCTTGTGTTTAGTATATCCCTTAAAAGTGTAACTAAAAATATATTTATTAACATAGTATTTCTACTATACTTTTTAGAAATATACTAATAGTGTGCTTGTGTTTAGCATATTCCTTAAAAGTGTAACTAAAATATATATTTATTACCAAAGTATTTCTAGTATACTTTTTATAAATACATTAAAAGTATGCTTCTGTTTAGCATATTTCTTAGAAGTATAACTAAGCATATATTTAATACAAAAGTACTTCTAGTATACTTTTTAGAAATATATTAAAATGCAATTCAATATATTTTTATTGCACTTCAAATAAGCATGTTGGGAATACAAATGTATTATAAACATACTACTTGAATTTCAAGTATATTTTTAATACATTTAATACTACGTCTTTTTCACCTGGGTACCAATGACAAGATTTGCTTCACTTTAACAATTTAAACCTAATTTGTGAGAAAAGCAGCACATCTGAATCAGATCAGGCGTTTACACCCAGTTTTACAAGTTTTGACACAAAGATATCAGCTTGAATTCTATTGAATGCAGAGGAAAAATCCAAAAAGGGGGCTCTTACATCAGTATTAGTTTGTCTAAATGTTTAGAAACAATACAATACAATACAACAATCTATTATTTTTGTTGTTTATCTTGTTTTCTTTTTCAATACAACAATGTATTATTTTTGTTGTTTATCTTGTTTTCTTTTTATTTATTATTTTAAAAAAAACTCTGTGTACTGCGTTAGACTAACCTACTATTTATACTTAGTGCTAATTAAATACTTTTATTTAGCTATTTACACTTAAATTACATCTAATGATAATGCTATTTGTAACAGAATTTGCTATAATTTCTATTAGAGATACACATCCATGCTGAAGTTATCTTTAAAAGTTTGAAGGTGTTTCACTGTTTTCTTTCATCCTGCCACATTTAAGCAATATCACATGATCAAGAGTGCAGTTGTACTAAATATCAGCACGGCTGTGATTTTACCATAGACAAAATCTTGTTAGTTTGTATGTTTTTTTTTTGTGTGTGTGTGTGTGTTTTGTTGTTGTTGTTGTTGTTGTTTTCCCCATGAACTCTGGTAAAAGAAACCACTCTGAACAATCACTATGAAAACACATCAAAAACCTCTGCACCAGCACTAACTGTTATTTAAAGAAAAACTAAGTACCTATACATTTATTTACTCTATTAATAAATAAATTAACACATTAATTATTATTTAAACTTTGCTTAACATTGTCATTGTGTTGTTTGTGATCCTCTCATCAGCAGCTGCAGTATC
>NW_015638813.1:0-143 GCF_001515625.1 Sinocyclocheilus rhinocerous
CATAAAAAAATAAAAACATTTAGCAACAGCAGCAACACACAAACTCCACTTTTTTGCTGAATTTGATTTAGATTTTTTTTTTTTACTTTATTCCAAACGTAAAATAAATACAATAAAACAAATCAAAAACAATACAACACAAT
>NW_015638813.1:357-517 GCF_001515625.1 Sinocyclocheilus rhinocerous
ATGTTCATACAACTTTTTCTTTTTACTACATCAGACTGTAAATCTCCTGTATTAAACCCATACTACTTAATAGAATGAACATCATGATTAGCAGTGAGGAATTGTATCAGAATGCCACATCAATATTGCTTCCAGTGTATTAGTCAAACATACAGTATAC
>NW_015638814.1:0-1276 GCF_001515625.1 Sinocyclocheilus rhinocerous
GACGAGTGCTACGTAATCCATCGGCACCGTCACCCTCACCGGCACTGCCACCATCACCACCCATCACCTCCTCCATCCCAACCAGCACTTCGCCTACCATCATCGCTAGTCCCATGGCCCGACCGGCACCCTACTCTGGTTCGGCGGAGGAGTGCAACGGATTTCTCCTCCAGTGTAATCTCACATTTGAAATGCAACCGCACTCATATCCCACTGACACCTCAAAAATTGCCTTTATTATCTCCCTGCTAACAGGACCTGCATGGCAATGGGCGGAAACGATCTGGGCTCAGGCCAGCCCCGTCATTCAAAATCTGCAGAACTTCATGGTGCATTTTCGCGAGGTGTTTGGAAGGACAGACGGAGATACCGCTGTGGTAGAGCAACTCTATCATTTACAACAGGGTACCATGTCAATTGCCGAATACTCGCTGAAGTTCAGAACTCTCGTAGCAGCAAGTGGATGGAATGAGAGATCACTGCTGACTACCTACAGACAGGGGCTGGAGCCCCAGCATCGGTTACAGCTCGCTGCATATGATGATTCATTTGGATTGGAAAAATTCATTCAGCTATCCATCCGTTGCTCAAGCCGCATGCAGTCCTGTCTAGCAGCAATACCAGTCCACGTCACAACCTCCTGCCTCCGCCGACCAGAGTCCAGTTACCCTCCAGAACCAGCACCAGAACCCATGATTGTGGAGAAGCAACGGTTATCTTCCGCTGAGCGGCAGAGAAGGCTGACCCGGGGTCTCTGTTTATACTGTGGAGCTCAAGGGCATCTGATCTTGGCATGCCCCCTTCGCCCTCCACGTCCTGTGGTGAGTGTGATACAGCCTGATATCATTAAGATGGAGCCCATCACTACCTGTGTAATGCTTACTGCCTCTGATGTTTCTATTTCAGTATCTGCCCTTATCGACTCCGGAAACTTCATCTCCCGGGACCTCTGCCGCCAGCTCAAGTTACAAGCTACCGCCACTGAAACAGTTTACCAAGTCCAGTCGATAACTGGAACACCACTATGCCGTAGACATGTCCGCTATCGCATGGGATCCATCACTCTTCAACTAGGCCTGCTTCATTTGGAGGACATTCATCTTCTGGTTCTGGAGGGGTCTACTGCTGACATCATCTTAGGGCGCCCGTGGTTGGTAAAGCACAATCCCATTCTGTCCTGGAAGACGGGAGAAGTCCTGAAGTGGGGCAAGGATTGCTTCCCAGACTGCTTCCCCGGGACTCCCTCACCATCTAAGAAACTCCCAGAGGTCCTTCC
>NW_015638814.1:1472-1582 GCF_001515625.1 Sinocyclocheilus rhinocerous
GCGCCATAGATCTCATTCCGGGTGAGCCAGTGCCTCGGGGAAAAATCTATTCACTGTGGCTTCCAGAACAGAAGGCCATGGAGGACTACATCAAGGAGGCGCTGGGTCAA
>NW_015638815.1:0-168 GCF_001515625.1 Sinocyclocheilus rhinocerous
CAGGAACTCCAGAACTGTACCAAATGGGCAGTTAGCTGGGTCGGGTTGGCGGTCTCCGCAGAAATACAGTTTCCACATAGAGGGAGCTCTGGATGGAGGATAGTCTCAACAACCTCGGTTGAGAGACCGGAAGTTATGAGTTGTGCCTCCTCAGAGGCCACACCCACA
>NW_015638815.1:382-538 GCF_001515625.1 Sinocyclocheilus rhinocerous
CTCCCGGGAGCAGAAAAATAAATCGGAGGGCGTACAGACGAAGCCTCGGCCACGTCTGTTCCATTTCATCCAGCCCCAGTGGAGCTGGATGAGTCAGAGAGAACCAGAGGTGACAGTGCGATATCATATGAGTCGCAACAGGTCCACCTGAGCCTG
>NW_015638816.1:0-546 GCF_001515625.1 Sinocyclocheilus rhinocerous
GTCCAGAATCCTGACATTACTCTCCCTCCCGGAAGGCGCGTCCTCTCACCATAGAAACTACAAGGAGGAAGGAGCCAGGGAGGAGACAGGAGGGACTTGGAGCAGGCGGTGCCAGGTGGGACCCAGGCCACAGCCGAAATGTCGACCACAGAAATGCATGCTTCAAACAAAACAGTCAATGAAGACGAAGAAGAGACCCACGGTGGAGCTGACGGAGGGAGGAGCCATGGAGGAGGAAGGGCTGACAACTCCAAGGGGCTGACCAACGGTGGCGGAGGAGCCCGAGGCAGAGACGGAGAGCCGATAAGCCAGGGCGACGGGGAGGATCCGGAGGTCCAAGGCGGAGCAGATGGCGCCGGCGACCGAGGCGGAGGCGAGGATCCAGATGGCCGCGGTGGAGCCGGAGCGACAGAGGACGGAGTGAGGACCAAAGGGATGGAGGAGTCTGACGGAGCCGGAGGGATGAGGTGCAGTCAGAGGAGTGGAGTCCCGAGGCGCAGGATGGTCAACGACAGACCAAGGCGGAGCTGGAGGGACGAGGGAGCC
>NW_015638817.1:0-712 GCF_001515625.1 Sinocyclocheilus rhinocerous
CATCTTCAAATTAAACTCATTAACTTCAATAAATTGTTTAACCCTCTTCATCAACCGTTTATTTACACGTTCGTGTTGTCGAATTATGCGAAGAAGTTCCTTGGCCATCAGGATCATGTTCTCTGTCTCTTGTCTGGTTTTTTCTGCTTCTCTTCTCCTCCATCCTGCTCGCCTTTTTTGTGTTTTGGCGATGTCTCCTCTGCTTTGACTCTATAAGCAGAGCATTGAGAGGAATTTCTATTTTACTCTTTAGATTTAGTTGTCTAATATGTGGAGTTTGACCGGAAAATTGAATAATTTGTCCTTCACAGGTGATTTTAATATTCACATAGATCATGCAGAAATCAATGCTACAAAAGAAATTATAACTGTTTTAAACACTTTTGACCTGATTCAGCATGTGCATGAACCACACAATCGTGGGCACACCCTAGATTTAATCATCAGTATAGAGATTATTTTATTCTAATATTGTATTCATCACTATTTCCTCTGTGCTGCGATTTCTTCCTCCCTGCAAAATAATTCAACACAAAAGCATTTACTGAGCTCTTCGTGATTGTAGATTGTTACAGATCAATGTGAATCATCAGATTGTCAAGTCAAGTCACCTTTATTTCTATAATGCTTAATACAATACAGATTGTGTCAAAGCAGCTTTACAGTGATAAACAGGAAAAGCTTGTGCTGATAATGCAAGAGGACAATAGAG
>NW_015638817.1:1019-1241 GCF_001515625.1 Sinocyclocheilus rhinocerous
CTCACCAGCTCTTCTTGCACAGATGATCTGAAGAAGAATCACAGTAGGAGCAGCAAACACTGCAAACTCAACAATAATCACAATCACTGCAGGAAAGATGTGTGGACAGATGATAGACAATCAAGAGAAGAAAAAAACAGACTCAGTCTGTGAAACAAATTAAATGAAAGATATAAAATCAAAACATCATGCAACGTGAGTGTGACACTCTGGCTAGGCACT
>NW_015638818.1:0-967 GCF_001515625.1 Sinocyclocheilus rhinocerous
ATAAAATCATAAATGATTCCCTTTGAGCTAAATTGACCTGTTTCCTTTACAGAGTCTACCCCACAAGATTACGGTTATAAACATGAGCTGCGTCCAAAAGGTAAAGGGGGAGGTGTTGCTTCAATTTATAACAATATTTTCAGTATTTCTCAGAGGGCGGGCTTCAAGTATAACTCGTTTGAAGTAATGGTGCTTCATATAACATTCTCAGAAACTTTGAAGTAATGGTGCTTCATATAACATTATCCAGAGAAACTAGTGTTAATGATAAATACCCTGTGATGTTTGTACTGGCTACTGTATACAGGCCACCAGGGCACCATACAGACTTTATTAAAGAATTTGCTGATTTTCTATCCGAGTTAGTGCTTGCTGCAGATAAAGTCTTAATTGTTGGTGATTTTAATATCCATGTTGATAATGATAAAAATGCATTGGAATCAGCATTTCTAGACATTCTGAACTCTATTGGGGTTAGACAACACGTTTCAGGTCCTACTCATTGTCGAAATCATACATTAGATTTAATACGGTCACATGGAATTGATGTTAACGGTGTTGAAATTCTGCAGCAAAGCGATGACATCTCAGATCATTATCTAGTCTTGTGTAAACTCCATATAGCTAAAACTGTAAATTCGACTTGTTATAAGTATGGTAGAACCATCACTTCTACCACAAAAGACTGCTTTGTAAGTAATCTTCCTGATTTATCCCAATTTCTTAGCATATCCAATAGCTCAGAAAAACTTGATGATGTAACAGAAACTATGGACTCTCTCTTTTCTAGCATTTTAAATACAGTTGCTCCTTTACGCTTAAGGAAGATTAAGGAAAACAGTCTGACACCGTGGTATAATGAGCACACTCGCACCCTAAAGAGAGCAGCCCGGAAAATGGAGCGCAGCTGGAGGAAAACATTCTAATGAGAGCAGCCCGGAAAATGGAGCGCAGCTGGAGGAAAACA
>NW_015638819.1:0-198 GCF_001515625.1 Sinocyclocheilus rhinocerous
CTCTGAGTTTTCGGTTTCTGAACAGCTGAACAGAGTTAGTTCAATTCACTCTGAGTATGTTGACTGAGTTTAGCGCGTGCAACACGACTATGAAAAGCCATGATCAATGGAGCTCCGAAATTACGATTCACCATTAAAGCAGCCTCTTCTACAGGATCCCTTATAAAAAGACATGCCATTTTTGTCACAATTACCGTG
>NW_015638819.1:325-840 GCF_001515625.1 Sinocyclocheilus rhinocerous
CGCTGGCAATTAATTTTACTTGTTTACCCCAGGAAACAAGACTAAATATTGTATATATTTTTTCTTATATAGAAAATGCATCATGATTTAAGAATTTTTAGATATTTGTATTTGAAATAAGGCAAAAATCTCAGCAATAAAAGCAATTTTTGCAGCGTGAATGAATGAATGAGGTATTTAAACATTTACACTTTAAAAAAGGGGGAGGAGATCAAAATAAACTCTGCGTTTACCGAAAAAAAACCTGCTCCTGACCAGGTTAGGTTCACAGAGTAAGTTACTATAGTAACTTAACAAGAGGTTTAGTTTTGTCTTTTGCTGGAACCGAAAATCCCGAGTTTCCCTTTTCTGGGGTTAACAGACTCTGAGTTTCCAACAAAACCCACTTTCTGTAATACACCCCTGCACTATCGCGGGACCCATCTGGGCTCATCTAGTTGTCCTGGTCTCCGCTGTCTTTCAGGGCTATGGAGGTCCTTTCTAGGTGCTGATCCACCATCTGGTCTGAATACGCA
>NW_015638820.1:0-912 GCF_001515625.1 Sinocyclocheilus rhinocerous
CAATATTCTGTCCACCTTTTCTTAACTTCTGCTTTATCTTGTAACCTCTTACCATTCTTTTCCTTGATGGCTGACTGCTTCAGTTTCCACGCTCGGTTTATCTGGTTGATGAGCTTATATGCCTCTCTGATTTGGTTGTCTCCTGCAAGCCTCTCAATATCCTGGCATTGTCCTTGTAGCCACTCCTCCTTGTCTGTCCTTGCTGCTTTCCTCACCACATTGCACACCACTCTGTACTCCTTCTCCCTCTCCTCCGATTCTTGTCTTCTCTGTTTCCTTCTTTGTTTCATCTTTGCCAGTTGTAGTGTGCTTTCCGTGATCCACGGTTTGTTTTGCTTACACATTGTTGGGAAGATTTCCCTCACAGATGATTGTATCGCTTCATTCAACCGTCGAACTCTGTCATTTAGTTCCACTGGCTGCGATGGTGAGTTTGCAAGTCTTTGCTCCACTTTGTCCTTGAACACTGCCCGCACCGTTGCATTTCCAAGTGCATCGATGTTCCTTCTTGGTTCATGTAGTTGTTGTCTCGTTGTCCTTTTCAGTCTTAGCTTCAGTTTGCACATCACCAAACTGTGGTCTGAGGAGATGTCTGCTCCTTGGAACGTTCTGCAAACACGCACTGCAGTTTTCCATCTCCTGTCTACCAGCACCAAGTCGATCATGTTGGTGTACTTGCCATCGGGTGCCATCCACGTCCACTTCCTGCTGTCCTTCTGCTGGAATCTGGTGTTGGTGATCAGTAGATCATTCTTAGACGCAAATTCCAGTAGCCGTTCCCCTCTATCATTGCGCTGTCCATAGCCGTGACACCCCATCACCTGCTCCCAGCCCACGTTATCCGTTCCAACCTTTGTATTCCAGTCGCCGATCACAATTTTCACATCCTTCTTTGGCAACTCCTCGATGATG
>NW_015638821.1:0-573 GCF_001515625.1 Sinocyclocheilus rhinocerous
ATTGATACGTGGTGCACGGGTCGTTCAAAAGTAAAAATATAGAATGAATGCATTTGATTGGTAAACCAAATTCAAACGTTAGGCTTTAATCTCTAAAGGTAATGCATGGAATATATGGAAAAGCTCCACTAAATAATAGCGCTAATATGTGAGGGGCGGGGCTTTGGCAATCGGCGCTACCGATGACCAGTCAAAATACCCCACAGCCAATCACAGGCCCCCTCCTTGTCCGGGCCCCGGGGCTTCAGCCCCGCCTAGCCCAATGGTTAATGCGGCCCTGCCTACACCAACCCTACACCTAAACCTACCCCTTACATATGTACTGTGTGGTGTGTGTTTTAACCCTCGAGGCTGTGGTTGGTAGTTGATTTTGTGGTCTCGCACCAAACCGTGAAATAACTGTGAATCCCAAAGACTTTGGAAGAGGACAGATTTCTGTTAATGAGATCTCAGATTGATTGACCTTTGACCCCTGCTTGTGCAGACAGCCTGACTGAGGTCACAGCCCTCAACGTGTTCACCGGCCGCGAGGTTCCAGTGGTGATTTCCAGCAAGAATGAGTTTGACGGACAT
>NW_015638822.1:0-127 GCF_001515625.1 Sinocyclocheilus rhinocerous
TTTAAAATTGTTTTGTATTGTTTTTGTTTTGTTTTATTGTATTTACTTTACGTTCGGAATAAAGTCAAAAAAAAAATCTAAATCAGCAAAAAAAGTGAAGTTTGTGTGTTGCTGCTGTTGCTAAATG
>NW_015638822.1:389-521 GCF_001515625.1 Sinocyclocheilus rhinocerous
AAGAATAATATATTTATAGTATATTGCTTGTGTGTTTCAAAGACACATAATTAATTTTTTATGTACTCGTAATGCAAAAAAAGTACATTTTAATATCACTAATCAAGCATGTAAATAGGCATATACTTAAAG
>NW_015638823.1:0-504 GCF_001515625.1 Sinocyclocheilus rhinocerous
TCCCCAGAGGGGATGGGGAGTTGTGGACGAGCCAGTCTCGGATCATACTCACCCTCCTCTCTCACCAATGAGCAGCTGTGGCCAGTTCGAGAGTGCGATCAAACGTACTACTCACGCACCCTCTGCCCGAACGCAGGTAAGTGTTGCGCACACGCTAAACCCGCTTCGGACCGGCAACGAGACGCCCGGGCCGGGTCCCTGCGTTCCCCCTCGCTACCCCACTGCGGGTACATCAGTGGTTCCGTTGGTGCCACTTGTACGGTTTCTGGGAATTTTCACTGCTCTAGCTCTTTTCTTAAAGTCACTTTCTAAAACACTGCGAATGGGGCTGTGAACGCTAAACTCTCGCGAGACGGTGCGCGATTCAACATGGCGGCGCGCTGCTGCTAGAAGTCAACATACTTTTTTTCCTTCTCTCTTTTTTTTCCCTTAATTTACTTAACCTGCCACAAGTACAATAACTGGATTACAATTCAGACCTGGATCACCTAGAAGACTACATCG
>NW_015638824.1:0-278 GCF_001515625.1 Sinocyclocheilus rhinocerous
AGAGAGCTGGGGTTAAGACTAAACGCCAAGAAGAGTGTTCTTTCTAGACTACAGAGAACCACTTATTTAGGCGTGGTGTGGGAAAATATAATTCATGCATGACGGCGATTTAAACCTAATTCACTTCAATAAAGATAACTATACATGCTATTCTTGTCATGAGCATTAAGGTGTGGGGGCGCTGCGGTGCAAATTCCACTCATGTTTAGTACATGTTAACTCAAAGATTGATTGAAAAAATATAAACGCTGGACTCTGTGGTCGATTCTGTGTTAAAG
>NW_015638824.1:712-853 GCF_001515625.1 Sinocyclocheilus rhinocerous
CCTGGGTATCTAAATCAGGGGGCAGATATCCTGTCGAGACAGGGGCTGAGGCCCGGGGGTTGGAGGCTCCACCCCGAGGTGGTGGAGCTCATTGGGGGGAATTTGGCCAGGCGGAAGTGGATCTATTTGCGTCACAGGAAA
>NW_015638825.1:0-508 GCF_001515625.1 Sinocyclocheilus rhinocerous
TTGGTAGAAGTTTCCACGCTGCCAGAAAATCTACTACGGGAACCAACCTCTCGAGGCTGGCCTCTGGTGATATTAGAAAAGACAGTTCGGTGCCCTGAAGCGGATGACCGGCAGGGAACGACCGACCTGACTGCTGTAGCACCCTCACTCGAGGGGGCGAGCTCTCCCGTGCCGTACCGTCGCCGGGCGGCAGCTGGGAATTTTGCTCATTGGAGCTCACTTGAAACGCCGCCACTTGCTTCCTCGCCTCCTGAAACCTCTCGATGACAGTGTTAACTGCGTCGCCGAAAAGGCCAGAGGGCGAGAGCGGGGTATCTAGGAGGAAGAATCTGTCCTTATCTTGCATATTGGACAGATTCAACCACAGATGCCGCTCCGTGGCCACCATTGCTGCCATTGAATGGCTGATGGCTCTGGCCGTTTCTTTGGTGACTCGAAGGGACAAATCTGTGGCCCGACGCAATTCAGCTACCACGTCGGATTCCTCCTCCTCCCTGTCATCCAGGTC
>NW_015638826.1:0-537 GCF_001515625.1 Sinocyclocheilus rhinocerous
GTATTTTAACCATGCAGCAAACCGTTTTAAATATTTTGATAAATTCCTGAAAAAATTAATAATTAAATGACTTTTTAAACCATTTAACATTGTATTAATCGGTCAAAATTCTCACCGTCGGTTAACCGGTTAAAATGAACATCCCTAACTATAAATATTAAAGGTATTAAATAAAGTATTAAAGGAGTAGTTCACTTCCAGAACAAAGATTTACAGATAATGTACTCACCCCCTTGTCATTTAAGTTGTTCATGTCTTTCTTTCTTCAGTTGTAAAGAAATTTCAGGATTTCTCTCCTTATAATGGACTTCTATGGTGCCCCTGAGTTTGAACTTCCAAAATGCAGTTTAAATGCAGCTTCAAAGGGCTCTAAAGGTGCCCCCGAGTTTGAACTTCCAAAATGCAGTTTAAATGCAGCTTCAAAGGTCGAAATACATAGAGTTCACGCAGAGCTAGACAAGACGAGCGTTTAAGGTTAAAAGTACATTATTAGGGAGTACATTATCTGTAAATTTTTATACAAATGTTTGAGCGGTA
>NW_015638827.1:0-386 GCF_001515625.1 Sinocyclocheilus rhinocerous
TAAACGCCGCCATCTTGTGGATGTTTTGAGAATTGCGCGCAGGATTGCCATTGCACCACGGCGTCTGAGGGGAGAGGAGACCACAACAACGGCGTGCACAGGTACTTGATTTACTGTAGTTAGTAAACTTTATTTAACATAACCGCCATTAATGCACAGATTAGATGTATTACATAAATGCCTGATACGCAGTTTATGCAGTTTGGCTCGAAGAAATAGAGACGAACTCACGGAGTCATGTAAGATAATCCGTCAAGTCCTGTCCCAATAAAGACGTAACTTTGCGTGAATTAAATAATATGCAGCCATGAATGGGCGCATGTTGGAAATAAAAGTGCTGAATTTAATTCGCTCTCTGTTGTCTATATGCTCATCGTCTCATGAAG
>NW_015638827.1:504-838 GCF_001515625.1 Sinocyclocheilus rhinocerous
CAATAAAGACGTAACTTTGCATGAGTTAAATAATACAGCCATGAATGAGTGCATGTTGGAAATAAAAGCGCTAAATTTAATTCTCTGTCTGTTGTCTATGCTCATTATTAGTCTCGTGAAGCCGCTTTCATATTGCTGTTCACTCACCGGGTTGATGCTCAGGAAATGCTCCACCGCATGTAACTTTGAACAAGATTCACTTGTTTAAAACACCCCTAAATTGTATTAGCATTTACTATACAATCATTATTTCGCTAATAAAAATCTAAATAAATCTCTATGGAAACGAATTTATTATCTCCGCGAGCGATTGCAGTTTGAGTATAGTTCTGTG
>NW_015638828.1:0-467 GCF_001515625.1 Sinocyclocheilus rhinocerous
AAATTATACTACATAAACATCAGGGCCGGCGCTCTATGAATGTGCATTCTGCTTGTGTACCGCTCAACGAAAAAACAAAGTCTGCTAAAATAACGAGCCGACTGGAAATGTCTATGTAGTATACTTGTTCCTGTTTGCTTTAGCGCTGCTGTGCTGACATGATTAACAAACACTGGGAAAATGATGCTGCTCTCGTTCACTGATCTGCTCCCTGCTATGATCTGCTCACATTCTCTGATGATAATAGCTTTGTAGGACTATACATTATTTGGATAATTAGTAATAAATAAATTACATTTATATCTGATTCTGTTGCATTGAACTGAATAAAAATTATATATTGATATTTAATATAAATATATTTTCTGTCAAATTGTATTGTTACATTCAATAAAACTATTTTATCGGGTTGTGTTTTTTTAAAATTCAGTATCATTAAAATTTAGTTCAATTAAAAACTCTTACAA
>NW_015638829.1:0-513 GCF_001515625.1 Sinocyclocheilus rhinocerous
TTCATCTTGCATGTTATATGCCTGATAAAGCAGCGTTTGTAAGCTCAGCGCTGCTGTGTGTACAGCCATTACTGGGGAAACCGCTGTTTCTCCCGCTTTAAAGCACCTCCTGCTGGCAGAGAATGAATTTGCATTTTCAGTAAGTCCGTCTGATTTACACAGCAAACATATTTAGCTTGTTAACAAAAATAATCTAGAGGGACTACTTAGCTGTTGTTATTGATTCTATTTGGAAGTCTACCGGAAATTAAGTTAGGGTCACAAAAGCGCGCATGTGCAGTAACGTTTGTTTATGTTGTTGCCGTTGAAACCGTCTATAACATATGTAATAATGTTATATAAATAATCACAAAAATGATTCCTTATACAGTGAACATTTTAATATGCCTTTAAAATGGGGTTTATGCATAACATTATGTATATCAGGATACTTAATATAAGACAAAAATAAATACAAACAAATTGGAGCATTACATTTAGTCATTTAGCAGACGCTTTTATCCAAAGCGACTT
>NW_015638830.1:0-530 GCF_001515625.1 Sinocyclocheilus rhinocerous
TTTTTACAAGCAGTTGATACATGGTTTAGATTATTTTACATTTTGTATATTGAGTATCCCAAGCCTGTAAGCTGTAATTACACTGTCTGTACTAGCTTTGTTCTGTTTGTTTGTGAATTTATATTTATCTTGTAAACTGAAACAATTGTAAGTAATCTAATGTGACAAGAAAGTGATTAAGACAATTTCAACCAATTATTTAATTTAATAGAAGTTTTTGCAACTTTAAATGTAATAGAAATAAAGTGTTTTCAAAATATTTGTTTGCTGTATATTATTATTTACATAGCAATACTAATACTAATAATACTTCTACTACTACTAATAATAATAATACCAGGATGGTTAAAGCAACATTTTGGCCAAGTAACCCAACAAATTAGTTATTTTATAACCCAATGCATTGGGTTACTAACTTACTACCCAATCCATTGGGTTAAAATAACCCAACATTAGGTAGGTGCTATAGTAACCCACTGTAATATAGTTCGTAGTTCGGAAGAAGGACGAGGAAGTCAGGGGTGGCGGGT
>NW_015638831.1:0-166 GCF_001515625.1 Sinocyclocheilus rhinocerous
CAGTCAAGAGCAGTGAGTGATTTTCTGTGTTTCTTTTGTTGCTTGCTTAACATCAGTGACTCGGACAATAGCAACTAAATTAAGCTGCTGTACCTTTAAAACCGAATGCACGGATGCAATGTCCTGATACACGTTCTTCCTACTGTTTACGTTCACTTAAGACATA
>NW_015638831.1:363-670 GCF_001515625.1 Sinocyclocheilus rhinocerous
GGACCGAATTGAGCTCTCTCTTGCGTCGTCAGATTTATCTATATGTCTGCTCTTCTCTTACTCCCACATATTGACATTTTTTAACGTTTTATGCGACGTGCAGCAAGTGTATTTTAGCTTATGTCCCGCTGGTTAATGTACGATTCGTTCTGAAATTGAATTAATCTCTTCCCAAATCGTCCCTCCTTACATTTTCGTCTCGTTTTTATTCGTTGATGAAAATGTCCATATATTTTCGTCATAGTTTTTGTCATTCAAAAAGAGTTTTAGTTCGTTATCGTCTCGTTGTCGTCAGTGAAAAAAATGT
>NW_015638831.1:969-1078 GCF_001515625.1 Sinocyclocheilus rhinocerous
ACGTGAGAAGTGATAAGGAAATAACGCGAGAACCCGCGTGCCCCGCGTGCGAGCTCTCGCAAGCAAGACTGTAATTATTTTTAAAAAATATATATAGCCCGCAAATTGT
>NW_015638832.1:0-753 GCF_001515625.1 Sinocyclocheilus rhinocerous
TTCCACGACATTCTAATTTATTGAGATGCACCTGTATATATTGTAAGGGAAACAGGTCAATTAACTCAAAATCAAAAGGGAATTATTTTTGATTTTATAGGGAATTTGAACAGAATCACTGTTTTACGGCTGATCACGGAGTCGGCCAGCAATTCATTGAACGAGCCGTATAACATCAACTTTGCAATGGATATTAATATCCAAAATGTAGTGAAAACACTATTAATTAGCACAGTAACAAGATCAGCAGTTTAAGACATTAACTTGTAAGCACAAAACACAAGATACTTCTCTTTTCAATATAAATAAGGCTTTATTATATAAATCTAAGACATATTTTCAATAGAAATAGATTTATCTAATAAAGTCTTAAGACATGTAACCTAATCTAACACATAAACACACACATTCACACAGATTGCAGAAAGAAAGACAGTGAGGAAAGAATGAGTTTAGAAGAGTGAAAATATGAAACCCCAAGTTTATAGCAATATATGCAATTGTTTAGCCTCATTGAGAAACTTAATGCGAAGGTTAATTTGATGGTTGATGTTAGCAATTGAAAAAAAACTGTAATAGACCTGAACTACCAAGCGTTTACCAATACTTAACGTACTTTTTCTAAACTCTTAACACAGCAACCCACCTACATCACACAATTAGCCAAATAGTTAATTTTATGGCCAAAACCCCAATTTGTTAAATAAATACAAACTCTACGTTTCAAAATGCCGAACACCTTTTTCTACATTT
>NW_015638832.1:926-1083 GCF_001515625.1 Sinocyclocheilus rhinocerous
CATTACAAAAACTGCATTACTTGTCATGTCTCAGTTCGACCTGTATAGAACATACATAATGAGATCCTTTAAAAAAAATAAATAATAATAATTCAGTCAGCTGAACTCTACATTTTTGTGTGTGTAAATGTGTGGATTCATTTTAGATCGTATGTGT
>NW_015638833.1:0-798 GCF_001515625.1 Sinocyclocheilus rhinocerous
TAAATATGTGCTGCACGTTTTCCTTTCATTAACAAAATAAATGTGACAAAACAGCATTTATGAAAGCATCTAATCAAAGCGATGTGGATGGCGTGTTACCTTGATTTTTTCATGAGGTATTTTTACTTTTTAGTTTGTGTGTCTTATTCCTAGGTGTAAAGTCAGGTAGATTCATACAATATATTAGTCAATATCATATATAGAAAAAGCTAATTTATTAAGTAAAACATTTGAAAGATATTGATAAAGCATATGGTGTGGCATGAAGAGAAGGATTGTTAATGAAAGCTGCTAGAATGAACTGGTGAACAGGTAAAATGCATTATTGTTTTTTCCCATTTTTATTTCAAAGGACATTTGTAGTGCAGGTGGGTTCAAGTCCTATAACAGGGCCTGAAAATGCAGGCCCTGTTATAGGATGTGCATTATGTGCAGATGATGGTGCTATATGGAAGAGGGGTCAAAACTTTTTGCAAGTAATTTTTTTGCATGCAGAACAGGTAAAATGCATTAATGTTTTTTACCATTTTTATTTCAAAGGATATTTGTAGTGCAGGTGGGTTCAAGTCAGTCATCTGCATTTAATGCAGAAAATGCTATACCACAGGGAAGTGTAACTAGTCCTTGAATTTTATGATTAATTATATATTTGAAAATGCAGGCCCTGTTATAGGATGTGCATTATGTGCAGATGATGGTGCTATATGGAAGAGGAGTCAAAACTTTTTGCAAGTCATTTTTTGCATGCAGGCAGCCATTAAAAAGGTGGAACAGCAGACTATAGACTGGAGATTTAAA
>NW_015638834.1:0-364 GCF_001515625.1 Sinocyclocheilus rhinocerous
AATACCAGTCCATCACTTTTAATAACGCTTCCTCCAGTAAAAAGAAAAAGTCCATCCCCTGTTTTCCTTTTACATTAAAATCTACCCACATATTTGTTTAGAGCTGTTTTGGATGTTTCCGCTTGTAAATGGTGCTTGATTTGTGCAGATTTCAGTCCTTATTTATATGAGACTTTAACTGGAGCAAGCAAAATTATGGATTATGGACTCATATTTCAGCCGGAAGCAACAGTTTGTAGTTAAAAACATCTTGATACACATAGCTTTTCTCACAAGATGTTCATTGATGGACTGGATTACTTGTGGATTATTGTGATGCTTTTATCAGCTGTTTGGACTCATCCTGACGGCACCCATTCACTGC
>NW_015638834.1:374-616 GCF_001515625.1 Sinocyclocheilus rhinocerous
TTGTGATGTTTTTATCAGCTGTTGCTGTTTGGATCCTGACGGCACCCATTCACTGCATGTAATGCTAAATTTCTAAATTTCTCAAAAAAAATTATTTTGTTTTTTGGGTGAACTATTCCTTTAAATAAAGAAAAAAAGTCATTACGGTAGTAAAAATAAACTTCATTGTAGAAAGTTAAGACAAACAAAAAATTTAAGGTACACTGTTACTTTTTTTTTGTTCATAATCTACAAAACTGATA
>NW_015638835.1:0-942 GCF_001515625.1 Sinocyclocheilus rhinocerous
ATCATTCGAACCGCACCAGAGTTCGTTTGGAAGCGGACCGAGACCATCTTTTCAGCGGTCTCGGTCCGCTTGTTTGATGCGCACCAGGGTTCGGATGACAGCGTTCAAACTTACTCAAACGAACCGCACTAACAGAGCAATTGCACCAGGGTTCGTTTTAATCGAACCAAACATGACAAGTGTGAACGCACCCTCAATCTAAATTGAAACGAGTCTGTGGAGCTATCCAAAATCACAGGCAGAGCAGGTAGAATATGAGTTTTTGGAGGGCTTTTTGTATGTAATGCAATATCAGATCGTCCTGAAACTGGCTGAGTGACACCCTGGGGTACTGGACTATTAATCTGAATTGAAATTAGTCTGTGGAAACAGTGAGTTTCTTTTTTAGAACTATTCAAAATCACAGGCAGAACAGGTTGAATATGAGTTTTTGGAGGGCTTTTATTATGTAATGCAACATCAGATCGTCCTGAATCTGGCGGAGGGACACCCTGAGGGACTGGACTATTAATCTGAATTGAAATTAGTCTGTGGAAACAGGAAGTTTCCATTTCAGAGCTATCCAAATTCACAGGCAGAACAGGTAGAACGAGTTTTTGGTGTTATAATGTACCAACATTATGAACACTATAGGATATTTTAGTTCCCCTCACTTTACAACAAATCTTTAAATTTAATAAATATATAATTCTAATGGATAAATATAATTGCAGTATATACTGTAATAATATAGGCTTAGCAATAAACAAGCCAAAACAAATTAATTTAAAACTAAACGTAAAGTAAATTTGGGCTTACCTCTCTCATTAGGCACAAATCCAAATGCATCCATATTAGTGATGTAGCCTATTTGACGCTAAACTATTAGCCTTATTAGATAAAATAGGCTTTGTAGTACACGCGCGTTCCAGTATCGACGGAAAAATATCATAATGAGCAAAA
>NW_015638836.1:0-148 GCF_001515625.1 Sinocyclocheilus rhinocerous
AGTCACAATTGCGAGATAAAAACTCGCAATTCTGACTTTTTTCTCACAATTGCGAGTTTATATCTCGCAATTCAGATTTTTTTTCTCGCAATTCTGACTTTATAACACGCAATTGCGAGTTAAAGTCCAATTTTGAGGGGGGGGGGGG
>NW_015638836.1:210-700 GCF_001515625.1 Sinocyclocheilus rhinocerous
TATGTTCTCACAATTGCGAGTTTATATCTCGCAGTTCTGACTTTTTCGCAGAATTGCGACTTTATGTCTCGCAATTGCGAGTTTATATCACGCAATTCTGAGAAATAAATTCAGAATTGTGAGATAAAAAGTCACAATTACCTTTTTTATTTTTTATTCAGTGGCGGAAACGGGCTTCCATAGAAAACAATTGTAAAACATTTTCTGAAGGATCATGTGACACTAAAGATGAGTAATGGCTGCTGAAAATTCAGCTTTGCATCACATCTATAAATTACGTTTTACAGTATTCAATCAGAAAAAAGTTATTTTAAATTGTAATTATATTTTACAATATTACTGGTTTGCTGTACAGTATTTTTGTAGCCCTGCTGAGCATAAGAGAATTCTGATAAAAATGACAGACAAAATTTTTGATTAAACATACATAAATACATACATACATAAGTAAGAATTATATGTAAATATGTATAACCACAAGGCTCAAAGC
>NW_015638837.1:0-589 GCF_001515625.1 Sinocyclocheilus rhinocerous
TTTTCTTGAAAAGAAAGCACATGGATATAATTTACCAGGTTGTCCATGACGCTGGGAGAGTACAGCTCCAATGCCACTGTCAAATGCGTCCACTTCAACCACAAAGGGGAGATTAGGGTCTGGATGTCGTAATATGGGTGCTGTTGTGAAGCTAACCTTGAGGGTATTGAAGGCCTTGGCTGCATCTTCTGTCCACTTCAGTTTGGATGGTTTACCCTTGAGGAGAGAAGTCAGCGGGGAGGCAATGGAGCTGTAGCCACGGATGAAGCGTCTGTAAAAGTTAGCAAATCCTAAGAACCTCTGCAGTTCCTTGACGGTAGTTGGTTGTGGCCATTCGCTGACTGCCTTGACTTTGGATTCATCCATTTCTACCCCTTGATGGCTGATGTTATACCCCAGAAATGTGGTTTGTGAAACGTGGAACTCACATTTCTCTGCCTTGACAAAGAGTTGATTCTCGAGGAGACGTGAAAGAACCATCTTGACATGTTGGATGTGCTCTGCTTCGGACTTGGAATAGATTAAGATGTCATCGATATAAGCGATCACATATTGATTTAACAGATCATGAAGTATCTCATTAATGAAT
>NW_015638838.1:0-218 GCF_001515625.1 Sinocyclocheilus rhinocerous
GTGCACATTTGGGCGGCATTATGCTAATATTTACACATAGTGATGTAGATATGTGGGGGCGTGTTAGAACGAGTCTTTTAGGTAGGCGTGGCTGACTCTTAACTTTTATAAAGAATATCTCTTTGGATTTGAGACTTTAGTCTTTGCAACTTTACAGATCTTCTTTATGCACTAAGAGCTTGTAACACTTCAAAGAGAAAGGAAAAATTGACATCGCA
>NW_015638838.1:232-578 GCF_001515625.1 Sinocyclocheilus rhinocerous
ACACTCCAAAGAGAAAGGAAAACTTGAAATCGCATCATATGACCCCTTTAAAACAATGTCATATTTTGACTAAATTAAAATGTAATTAATAGTACTAAAAGCTATTTGCAATTTTTTTTTTCAAATATTGTTGCTAACTGCATTCAACCTTATTAACCAAGCAATTTTAAGAAAAAATAAACAAATAAATATAGTTTTCTTCTGCGAAATGTAAAAATAACTACAAACAAACTTTTGGCCCCAAACTAAATGACAGAAGCCCTGTTACTTGCGAAATTGTAATGCATTCTTGCATACTTATTAGTACTGTAGACAACAGAATAACCAGAGACCAGATATAATTTCT
>NW_015638839.1:0-337 GCF_001515625.1 Sinocyclocheilus rhinocerous
GCTGTTTGATATTAAGAAAGTGCTGTCACTTTAAGAGAATGCACTTATCCAGTGCACTGATCCAGTACGTTCAGCCGGCTATGCCTGCTATAGGATACTTACCAAGACGGGCATTTTGACATAATTTTTGTGTGAATTGTCCATTTAAACACAACACTTCAGAGAAAGCTTAATATTTGCACGCTTTCTGAGGCGCGGGTTTGTGCGCTTCGGATGATGAGCGCACGCACAAATCTTCTCACTGCATGCGCAAACTCGCATCCTCTGGCTCTAAAATGTTTAAACTGGCAAAGCTTAAAAGAGTTTAGCTTAAACACAGATATCAACGTGTGCTGTT
>NW_015638839.1:401-550 GCF_001515625.1 Sinocyclocheilus rhinocerous
ATCAGCACCCGGGTGATGACGGAATAAATGACTGCTCATATTCCAGCATACGCGCCGCATTGAACAAGAGTGAATTGTTTGTCCACGTTTGTTTTTTTCATCGGTGTTGTTGTAATGTATTGGGAAGCCAGAATGCGCATCCATCAACA
>NW_015638840.1:0-711 GCF_001515625.1 Sinocyclocheilus rhinocerous
TTGAAGTTGAAATCATCTTCCATTCCTGGCTCGTTCCGTGCTCCACAGTAGCCCTGTCTAAGCCTGTTGTAGTAGGCCTGCATAGTTTCCTGTCTGCTCTGTTTAAGGTCCATGGCAGTAATCAGTCCTTGCTCTGACTCTGGGTCAGAGAACTCCTTAATCAAAGCCTGCTGCAGTTGCTGGTAATCCACTTTGACCGTTTCTGGCTGCCGGTCTAGAAAGCTCCTGACCTCACGGCTGGCGGTGATTCGGAGCAGATAGAGTCTGTCTCGTGTGGTAACATTGGCAACAGTTTGCAAGTGAAAGTCAATGTCTTTTATGTAGGCATGTACGTCGTGGCTTCCTGCAGGGTTTGGAGTGAAAGTGGGAATATTTCTGGCCAGCTTATACAATTCTTTAGGTGACACACCGTGACTGGAAGACAGCCTTTGGAAAGGCTCCCACCCCCTTGCTGCTGCTGGGGGTTCTGGGATGCAGGCAGGTCATGTTCTGAGCAGTGGGCTCTCACCCCCCTTTTGAATTGGGAATTCTTGACTAGGAGGTATCAGCCTGCTGGTTAGGGGAAATTCTGTGGTGTGCATTTCCCTTTCAGAGTCACTTTGCAGTCTATATGCATATTTAAGCTCCCGGTGAACAGTGTCAAGTTCTTCTTTTAAATAAGTCTCTTTGTTGGGCCAGGGCACTGACTTCAGCCCGGGAACTTTGCAGGTG
>NW_015638840.1:1064-1272 GCF_001515625.1 Sinocyclocheilus rhinocerous
GCTGCTTCCTGTTCCATGCGGGAGATGCTTGCTTCACCCAGCTTTGCCTGAGCGAGGAGGTTGTGGGCTAGTGACCCGATGATCTTGGTGAGATCTTGGTGGCTGTAGTCCTGTGTAGGATCGTGTGACATCAGGTCACTCAGGTTGTCATCGAGCTGTTCCAGGCTCAGGTGCTGCAGGCCACCGGCGGCTTCAGACAGGAGGGTAC
>NW_015638841.1:0-292 GCF_001515625.1 Sinocyclocheilus rhinocerous
AGCATTAACATTGCATAAACCAACTTTCTCTACCAGAGAAAGAAGTTTTTCAGCATATGAGGTATTTGCATTCTCTTCATTTGTTTAGTTGCTCTAACATAACTTCATGAGCATAAAATTCCAAACACACTAATATTTGTCTTTCTGCATTGCAAATAACATTTCATTTCACTTGTTATAGACATCTTTCATGTGGGTAAGCTTTATTCTTAACTTTGCATAAACAAACTTTCTGTAACAGAGACAGAAGGTTTTCAGCAACGGTGGGCTTGCATTCTCTTCATTTGCTTAG
>NW_015638841.1:422-548 GCF_001515625.1 Sinocyclocheilus rhinocerous
TTTGCTTAGTTGCACTAACATAGTGTTACTGTTCACTGGAGAACTAAATTAATCTTCTTTTGCTTAGAATCTCTATTCATTTTCATGAGCAAAAAACTTCAAATGCATTTAAATCTATCTTTCTGC
>NW_015638842.1:0-522 GCF_001515625.1 Sinocyclocheilus rhinocerous
CCACAGCCCTCCAAAGTTTTGAAGGACTGAAGGAAGCCTTCTGCAACGCTCCTACCCTCGCGCTTCCCGATCCTCAGAGACCAATTGTCGTGGAAGTAGATGCGTCCACAGTAGGGGTGGGAGCGGTGCTCTCCCAGCATTCTGGAGAGCCTCCTATCCTCCATCCCTGTGCATACTTCTCCCGCAAGCTTTCCCCGGCGGAGCAAAATTATGACATCGGGAACCGCGAGCTTCTCGCCATCAAACTCGCTCTGGAGGAGTGGAGACATTGGCTGGAGGGAGCTCTTCATCCCTTCCAGGTCATCACTGACCATTGGAACTTGGAATATCTTCGGGAGGCCAAACGCCTAAACCCACGTCAGGCACGGTGGGCGCTGTTCTTCACCTGTTTTCAGTTCTCAGTTACCTACCGGCCCGGACCCAAGAACACCAGAGCAGACTCTCTGTCGCGCCTTCCTCAGGCCACGGAACGATTGATAACCCCGGAGACAATTCTCCCTCCAGCCCTCATTGTGGGTCCCA
>NW_015638843.1:0-528 GCF_001515625.1 Sinocyclocheilus rhinocerous
CAGTTGACGGTTTGACTCTTCATTTACTGATAAAACATAAAACAGCCTTTACAGTGTGTTTTCGCCCTTCTTGTCTTTTCTCTTCCATGCAGAGACAGTGCAGAAAGGGCAAGAGAAAATGATATAAAACTTTCATACAAAATTAATTTAACGAGTGACAAAACAGCATACCTGATAAAACATAAAACAGTCTTTACAGTGTGTTTTCGCCCTTCTTGTCTTTTCTGTTAAATGAATGTAAAGTGCAACACAATTAGCACGTGCTTCAAGTGCATCGATCGACAGAAAACTGATCAAACTTAGTGAAAATACAGAAATCGATCGACAGAAAACTGATCACTTAATGAAAATACAGAAATAATCAAATATACATAAAATAATGTCACAAATAGGATTTAAACAGAGTATAAAAGTGCTTTTTAAAGCAAAGATGAAATTTTATTAATCAGAGCTCATTAGAAACCCACCTCTCCCATGCAGAGCCAGTGCAGAAAGGGAAGAGGAGGTGCAAAGACAGGAAATTAAGAC
>NW_015638844.1:0-875 GCF_001515625.1 Sinocyclocheilus rhinocerous
CCTTGTTGTCCAGTTGTTTTCGGCTCTGGTGCAGTAGGTTGTCGGTAGCCCTGGGTAGAAGGGTGTTCCTCACAATGCCTGGACAGTCCTTTTGGTCTGTCGTCTGGGCAGTTAGACTGAGCATCTGCAACATTTTGGCAAACTCTTGTTGAGAGTAAGGGCTAGAGACTAATACAAGATCAAACAGAATGTGGAGCTAGGTTTTACAGCTAGGTTTTGCCAGGCGTGGTTAGCTGAAGTATTAGGTTATTATCTTAGCTGTGGATGACAGAATGCTAAGATAGGTTTGGGTCAGCATATGTTTGCTGAAAAGGGCGTAAACAGAGTTCTGATTGATGACTTAAGACAGTTCTTATTGTCAAATTATCACTCAGAACTTACTGATGGTTCACAACAGGCTCAATCTCTGAGGAAGTGAAGTAGACAAGGGAGAAGGAAGATGGAGAGCATTCCTATTCAGATTATGCTTATTACTTGGTGCTCAGGACTATAGTTATGCCCTAGTATTTGTCTAGATGACTTGTGTAACAGGGTCATAAAATTAGAACACATGTTGAAAATAAACAAATCAAAAATAGAAATGTCTCTGGTTCCTTTTGAGGTTCAGAAAGAACATCAAATCAAAGTGGAACAAAAGGGGGCATAACATGTAAATGGATTTAAAATTAGCTGACTGCTATTATTAAAACAGGGTAATCAATCTGGTATTAGGAACAATCAGTAGCACTAGTGATTAACTGTAAGATTTGTGTTGGGCAACACACAATGGCTGGTCACAGCTGCTGCATGTTCAGCTCCCATGCCGAGACCATACCATGTGTGTGCCCCATCCTCCGTAGCGTGTTATTCACTGTGTTACTAAAAACACCCAATAA
>NW_015638845.1:0-208 GCF_001515625.1 Sinocyclocheilus rhinocerous
GTTTACAATACAACCGGAGCACATGCCGCCGAGGTGAGGGGCAGGGCGTTTAGACGCGCACTAGAGACGGTTGAGCCAATCACAACACTGGGCTAGCTAACCAATCAGAGACCATCGCCTATTTCTGAGGGAGGGGCTTCATAAAAGAAGGAAATGATCAGCACGTTTCTCAGAGAAGGGACAGAGCGGTGTGGAATAAAGGTAAATT
>NW_015638845.1:1174-1329 GCF_001515625.1 Sinocyclocheilus rhinocerous
AAGCTTTTCTGAAGACAGTCGGTTCCCTTCAGAGATACATTCATATAAAACACCCGTTACGCGTTTTGATTTTGAAAGTACAGTGCTCATGTTTATACAAGGAAGTCAATCGCCACAAATAAATCAATGTATGGGAAACACTGGTAATGTATATC
>NW_015638846.1:0-578 GCF_001515625.1 Sinocyclocheilus rhinocerous
TAAACTATAACGAGGTAACAAGATGGGAGGGGCAAGACAATAATAATAATAATAATAATGAGTTTAATTTATATAGCGCCTTTCAATACATTCCTACATACATGGACAAGACATTTTCCAAGTCCAGAACATGTGGTTGCAGTTGCATACCACAGTAATAATACAGTATTATAGAGAGGAAAAAAAAAAAAAAAAAAAGAAAAATACAAAAAAAAGAAAGGAAAAGTGATACTATTGCACCCCATTGACTTTCAGTAAGACGAAAAAAAAAAAATGTAATTTGATCATTCAAAGATAATTAAAAATTAATTTGATTCAAACTCATTTATTGGTCTCAAATAAAGGTTACTGGTTTAAAGTTGTTTAATAAGTTCCCTTTCATGGGAACTTCGAACTGCGTCCTCTAGGGGTCGCTATGGGGAACGCCTCGTCGTGGGGGAGGGATGGTGGACCAGGCCCGTGTAGTGGAAGAGGCCCTGGGGACAGAGGTAAACCAGGGTGCCAGGACGGGGCCGGCAGAGCAGGAGGCCAGCGCGGGGCCGGCAGCAAGAGCGGAGCCTGCCTCAAGGAGGGAGCCG
>NW_015638847.1:0-595 GCF_001515625.1 Sinocyclocheilus rhinocerous
ATGAAATAAAATTATTATTTTGGCTATTACTATAATTTAAATTATGACAAATATTATAGGAAATAAAGAAATGCTATGATAATAGTCATAATAACAAAAATATCAATAATATTTATATATTATAATTGTATTATTTATATTACAACAATTTAACAAATCAATAAAAAAGGTATTATTGAATAATATTACTGCAAAATTTTTTTAAAAAAAAATCATTTTTTGCAATATTATTACTGCAATATTTATTAAATAAAAAGTCATTATTAATAATAATAAAACTGTGAATTTTTTGTTATGAGAACTAACTTTATTTTACAGCAATTGTGCCATTTTTAATGGATTTGTTAACATTTAAATAACAATAAAACAAAGATATTATTATTGATTAATTGTAATTGTTATTAATAATAACAAAAATAATTGTATTTTTAAAATTATTTTAAAGACTCCCTTTTTATTTAACAGTACAATTGGATTATTGCAATCATAATATATTTATTTTCTAATTTGTTATAATTATTAATTCATAATTGTTATTATAATTAAATAATAATAAAATATTACATTATGAAATATTTTAATTATTTAAATGTAT
>NW_015638848.1:0-423 GCF_001515625.1 Sinocyclocheilus rhinocerous
TTAGGCAAGGTAAGGCATGTCAAGTTTGTTACATGGCGCATTTCCCACACACCGGAAATTCAATTTTGCTTTAAATTTGTTTAGGCTGTTTATAATTTATGTTATAATAAATGCCGCTTTAATTAGGGCCCAAGCCCGAAGGGGTGAATTATTCTTATTCTTATTAGGGCCCGAGCACCGCGGTGCGAGGATCCTCTTGAAATTGCTCCGTTTATTATTAGGGCCTGAGCACCGCGGTGCGAGGACCCTCTTGGAATTGCTCCGTTTATTAGGGCCCGAGCACCGATGGTGTTAGGACCCTATTGGATCTGCTCCGTTTATTATTATTATTATTAGGGCCCAAGCCACTAAGGCGCAGAGGCCTATTGTTTTTCTAAGGATTATTAGGGCCCAAGCCAGAAAGGCGCAGGGCCCTATTGATCC
>NW_015638848.1:485-596 GCF_001515625.1 Sinocyclocheilus rhinocerous
GGATTATTATTAGGGCCCAAGCCACTAAGGCGCAGGGGCCTATTGTTTTTCTAAGGATTTTTTTTTTTATTGTAGGATATCAGACCGAATCAGACAATCTAAGATTTGGTC
>NW_015638849.1:0-1035 GCF_001515625.1 Sinocyclocheilus rhinocerous
TTATTTTCTCAGAGAATAGTTCAGCTATTTTCTTTGCCCTTTAAATAAATGTGATAAACAATAAGATAACTTTGTGTCTCATGTACAGAGCTGCTGAGAGCATTTGGTGGCACAAGTGAAACCAGCATTAAAGATTAGAATTACATTAGCATTTCATGAACACTTTGAACTACTTGTGTAAGCCCTGATTAGCAAGTTGTTTGTGGGATATAGTCCATTGAAAGTCACACTTTTGCCATGCGAGACATTTACATTAATGCCTTTGGCAGACGCTTTTTTTTTATGACAGAAAGTGCAGCGCATATAGTGCTCTCTGTTGAACAAGCAGAAAAGTGAACAAAGTGAAGAGTGAAGATGGGAGAATGAGGATCACTACCAGAGAAATGCAAATCAAGAGAATTGTATTAATGAGGGAAAAATCTTCAGGGGCAGACCATACCAAAATAATAAACAAAAAAATCCTTCTTTTAAACCTCTACTTTCTCCGTTATAAAAGAAATATACACACAAGAGGGCAGTATGTCATGGATGAACATATGACATGAACAGTCAGCAAGTTTGGCATAGCTTAGATGTCAATAAACTTGTGCTGTGTAGGAAACGATGTGAGTGTTAGCACATTACATGTCAGGTCTGTGCCATCTAGAGTTTCATGACCAAACTAGAGATTTATAAAAGCATCTTCATGACATTAAAATAGATCATAATCGTGCGCAGCAGTTGTCGACCAGATTTGATGGATTAAAATGACTATTGAACTCATCAGTGATCTGGACTTTGGTGTTTTCATCACTTTTCATTTCACATTTGTCTCTCAATTGAAATCTCATATGATTTAATGTTTCTTGTAGACCCGATTGGATGTGAACAAAACAGCAAAAACAGAAGCCAAAAAAAAATCTGTCACTTTCCTTCAGTGGAAAAAATATTGAGATCCTTCATTCACACTGGGAAGAAGCAGCTCAGGCTTTCCGTTTCATTGAGCATCAGTCCTGAAGATTCAGATAAAGGAGAAGATTCCTTCGTAATATAAGA
>NW_015638850.1:0-3032 GCF_001515625.1 Sinocyclocheilus rhinocerous
AAAATAGATCAGTAACTTTATTTTATAACATTATTATTGATAACTATTTGTATTATTTAATATGTAATTTAATTATTATATGTTATATGCATACAATGCCCAGTGTTTGTATTTCTCCTGTGTGTTTATGTTAATTACTGCATTTATTTCTGTGCGAGTGAGATGAATAAAGAGCATCTGTTGCATAAATCATTATCTGTCTGGAGTCTATAAGCAGCAAATACAATATATACAGCAAATACACACAAGTCTTATTTTTACTGAACACTGTTTGTGTTAACTGTACAGTTATATTATGATCTAAGAAAGATAATTGATGCGAAGAGAACAGGGTTTAAATGTAAAATATGTGGAGACAATATTGATGGAGCAAGTTGATGTAGGTAAGTGAAAATATGCTCAGAAAATAGTATTAATGGAGATAAACTGAAGCCTGTGTCTCACAGAGCAAACGTGGGAATGTTTATGGGATATTTCACGCAAACAACTCTCTAATTGTGGTTATTCCTGCAGTTGCAAGCTTTCATTTGAGTAGTCTGTTCTCAGGGAAGCACAAAACATGTTTCTGATCCAGGTAGGCTACAGCTTAACACTGTATATGTACAATAGTTTTATATATTATATTAAAAACTAAATTAATAACTAATTATCTTCCCAATATTTTTCACTCAACGCTGATATGACACAATTTCCTTTCATTCCGTCTCCTCCTTTTTTAAACTAAAGCATTTTTTTAAAACGGCAACAACCAGGAAGTGACATCATTTGAATGCTTTCTAGAGCAAGATATAACATAAATATAAAAAAAGAGCTCAGATCATATTTAGTTTGACTTTCTGATGGTGAATGTTTATCAAACCTCCTTTCACTCAAAATCTCTCAAATTTTCTCTCATTAATATACAGGCACAGAAATATAGGGGAAAAAAAGAAAAGAAATTGATCAAAACAAGAAAATGAAAGACAACTGAGTTTCAGGATTTGTTTTGTTCCCTGATCATAGAAAGTCTCATCTATATTATTTATTGGTTTATGTTTTTTTCCTACTACAAACACTAAATCTGATGAACTGCTTTATTACCTAATGGTTCTTCAGCCTCATTGATCAATGAGTCAATGCTTGTGTTTACAGCAGCCACGCCGCGGCACAATTTCAGCTCTAGTGTCGCTTCGCTAAAGATAGGCACCTAGTCTATTTTTGACGGACGCCGCGTTCAAGCCGCACAGCAAATACTAAATAAAAAGTCAAAATATATACCCCACAAAACTGGCACAATTGTAAATAAGTTTTAAAAATGTGAAAGTGTTCATTTGTTTTGAAAAATGCCTTGTATTGGTACTGTTTTAAAAATGCTTAAAATGCTCTGTAGACTTTCCAGTATCAGAACAAACGCCAGTGCTATCCTGCTGTAATTTCGTGTGGAAAACATGGAAATAATTTGTCATTTATCTTGCAAAGATATGCTTTCTTCTTCTGTATTCCACACACATTTTTATGAAAATGGATATAGTAGCCTATTCTGGATTATCATTTTTGTTTTCATCTGCAAAAAACAGGTTTAATCTGAAACAGGCTATATAAAGCAATCAAGCTCAAGCGTAGAAAAATGGTCATATGAGGGGGTTTAAGATATCAACAAACAAATCCTGTTACATGATGCTCACAAAAAACACAAGCGTCATGTTGAAAAGCTAACATTATATCAGCAGCCAATGGAGAAAGTAAATTAATTTAAGTACCTGGGTTTGTGGTTTGATAGTAAATCTATATAGAAAACACACATAAAGCACTTAGAAACTAAATGCAGAAAAAGCTATGAATCTAATAAGAGCTGTGGCTGGATGTGACTGGGGTGCAAAGAAACACTCACTGATTGACATATAAAGAGCCTGCATGAGGTCAGCAATAAATTATGCTTGTATAGTTTATGGTGCAGCAGCAAGAACATTATTTGAAAAAATTAATAGATTACAGTATAGAGCATTACGTGTTTGCATTGGAGCTATTAAGTCAACTCCCATTAACACAACACTCATAGAAACAGGTGAGTTACCCCTGAAGCTAAGAAGAGAAAAACTTGTACTAGCATATTGGATACGATTGAAAGGAAGTGGGAAAGAAAACCCTACAAAGGAGATAATAGAGGATTGTTGGGAGTATTCCAGGTTTCAGGGGCATGGGTTTGGATGGAACGGAGAAAAGAGAGCGAGGGAATATGGAACGGAGCCTTAGATTGCAATACGCTCAGCCCAGTTAGGAACACTCCAGCAGGGTTTTTCCAGAGGCACAGACATGTTTTACTATCATGGAAAAGAAAAAGGAATGGAGATTGGAGGAAGTGGGAGTTAAAACAAGCATTTATCTAAGAAACAGTTATTATAATTATCTCAAGATGTATACAGATGGATCCAAGAACAAACAGGAATGTGTGGGAATTGGAATACATATCCCAGAATTTAAAATTAATATCTCCAAAAGATTATCTGATCAGTTATCTGTATGCACAGCAGAAATTGTGGCAGTCATCATTGCGTTACAGTGGGCTGAAGAGATCAGAGCTGATAGCGTGATGTTATGCACAGACTCCTTAGCTGTCATAAAAAGCCTTCAGTCAATGGCATCTGTCAGAGAATATTTACTGATAGAACTCTATCACAGTTTGTTAAGATTACATAGGGCTGCTGTAGATGTTCAGTTTTGTGGGGTGCCAGCACATGAGGGAGTGAAAGGGAATGAAAGTGCAGATAAATGAGCAAAAGAGGCGTTACAAAAAGAAATTTCAGTTCCAATACCACTTGGAAAAGGTGAGGGAAAAGCAGTAGTTAAGAAGAAAGGTATTGAAATATGGCAGAAATGGTGGGAGGAAGACAAGAAAGGAAGGGGATATTATACAATACAAAAGTCTGTTAGCATTAAAAATGATAGAGAAAGGAATAATAACAAGACTGAGAGTGGATCACACAGGACTGAATAGCACCTTGTTTTTAATGGGGACAAGGAATAATGAGAACTGTGATAACTGTGGGGTTAAA
>NW_015638851.1:0-145 GCF_001515625.1 Sinocyclocheilus rhinocerous
ATTAAAAGCAAGACTTAATATCTCATATCAAAGCAAGTTGTTTTTCCAAGGACACGTGTGTTTCGTAAGGTTTCAAGATTGGCCAGTGACGGAGTTGACATTCAACATGAAGTCATCATATTTTTGTGGTTTAGGGGTATCATAT
>NW_015638851.1:305-652 GCF_001515625.1 Sinocyclocheilus rhinocerous
TAGCAGATGCACAGCAGACATATACTGTTCTGAGATGAGAGAAAATAGTTTGTGTTCCAATGATATATCAAAATACTTAAATGTGAATCTTGAATAAAAGCTTTATAAACAATAACATACTCACTGTTTGTTGTATTTGTTTTAATACAGTAATTGAATGATTCAATGTATTTGATCGTTAAAATGACTACAAATTCAGGTTTTCGTCACCACCGTCAGATTTGTCATCTCTGTCAGGTCTGTCACCTCCCTCAGATGAATATCTTGATAATATTTGATTATGATATTTATAATCATATAAGGGTAATCAGCAGGAAATCATCATCACGTGCTTTCAGATGGAGCAG
>NW_015638852.1:0-255 GCF_001515625.1 Sinocyclocheilus rhinocerous
GTACCGAAATAGCGATTAGCTCCATAAACTGTACACAAATTCGTGGTCGCCTCAGAGTCAGTCCCCATTAAATTTCATATGAAAACGGAGGCAGACTTCGTCTCCTCCCCGTCTTTCAGCGCGCTCTTCAATCCGCAGACCGCAGCGCGAGCGGACTTAAACAGAAACAGAAAACACAAGGTGTGTGTTTATCGATAGATTGTTATAATATCTGTATCTGTGCAGTTCTTTGTCATAAATACAGTTTACAAAAGG
>NW_015638852.1:374-578 GCF_001515625.1 Sinocyclocheilus rhinocerous
ACAGCTGTTTCCTCCAGCGAAAATGAAGCACATATGAACGCATACTTTATAAAATGATTATGTTGCTATTTTCATTTGAAAATAAATTTTATAATATAAAACATATTAAAGTGCATGTGGCATACCACACAGTCATTCACAGAACTGATTAAAGACAGTACTCAGTCAATTCACTAATTTTAACTAAATATCAGAGTGATTGAC
>NW_015638853.1:0-605 GCF_001515625.1 Sinocyclocheilus rhinocerous
CTTCTGCTCACCAAGGCTGTATTTATTTGATCAAAAATACAGTAATATTTTAAAATATTACTATAATTTAAATAGCTGTTTTCTGTGTGAATATCTGCTAAACTGTAATTTATTTCTGTGATCAAAGCTGTATTTTCAGCATCATTACTCCAGTCTTCAGTGTCACATGATCTTCAGAAATCATTCTAATATGCTGATTTGCTGCTCAAGAAACATTTCTGATTATTATCAATGTTGAAAACAGTTGTGCTTCACAATATTTTTGTGGAAACTGTGATACATTTTATTTTTCAGGATTCACAGATGAACAGAAAGTTCAAAAGAACAGCAACCTTTTGTAACATAATACATGTCTTTACTGTCACTTTTTATCAGTTTAACACATCCACAAAAATATTGTGCAGCACGACTGTTTTCATTACTGCCACTCTTGATCAATTTAATGCGGCCTTGATGAATAAAAGTATTAATTTCTTTAAAAAAAAAATCTTACTGACTTACTAGTGTATAAATAAGTGTATAAATGCTTCCTAAAAACATTTTTAATGGAATTACAGCTGTTAAAGGGGTCATATGATGCTGCTAAAAATAACATTTTGTGTATT
>NW_015638854.1:0-502 GCF_001515625.1 Sinocyclocheilus rhinocerous
TCATAAGCCTGCATAAAACAGTATAACATCTCAAAGACAACATACTCGATGACCTGAAGGGTATGTGTGTTCATTCAAAGAAACGTTTTCCCATGAATTAATTAGAAAAGAGTCCATTTCTACTATGAACTGTGTCTCTTCCTTAAGAAAAAGGCAGTGATTTTCCCTACTTACATTTCATTAGGTCGTAAATGTATCTGGTGTCAGGGTTGCCATGGTAACCAGGGGGGGCCTGGCTGGGTTGCAGACATCCTGGCATCCAGTTCAGGGTTGCCATGGTAACCAGGGGGGGCCTGGTGTCGTTGCAGACATCCTGGCATCCAGTTTATTGGGTGAGGGGACTGAGACGATTTGTTAATCTAATGAATAACTGATTTGTTAAATCAAATGAAAAATTGTATGTTTGATTGGTCCAGACGCTACAAAGGGAAGACCATCCCTGAGGCGGTGGTGGAGTTGATGGCTGTTGGCCTAGTGGAAGGGAAGACCATCCCTGAGGCGG
>NW_015638855.1:0-901 GCF_001515625.1 Sinocyclocheilus rhinocerous
GGGCTGTATGTGTGTTTTCTTTTCAGCTTTTCTGAGCTGGCAGACCCGCCAGAAAAAAAGTCAGAAAAAGTTAACAAAAGTGAAAATTACATCCGATGTCTTCTTTTAAATTTTGTGCATTTATTTTATATATATATATTAATCACATCCGAAATAAAAAAAAAATCTTTACATAATATGTGTACTGTGTTTATTTATTATGTATATATATATATAAATACACACACAGTATATATTTTGAAAATATTTACATGTATATACATTTATATATTTTATATTGTATATACATATATTTAATATATAAACATAACCTATTTTTCTTAAATATATACATGCATGTGCTTGTATTTATATATACATAATAAATATACATAGTACACACTCATTTAGTATGTAAACAAAAACTTTTATTTTGGATGTGATTAATCGCGATTAATCGTTTGAAACCACTAATATATATATATAGCCTATATATCAATTTATATACATACATATTATATTGCATATATTAATTTTACAGGCAATGTCCGGTATCTGATATATTTGGGATCTGAGAGGTGACCGAGGGTCTGAACCATGTCATGAATCCAGTAACAGGCTAAATTAGAAATAAAATATATAGTAAATATATAATTGTGGCAAAGATTTACAGTAAAACACAAAGTCTCAAATTCACAGGTTCATAAAATGTAATGTACATCATGATTACACAATTTATACAATACAATACAATCATACAATCATTGAACTTTGTTAACATTCTGTGCAGCATCTGTTGCAACTATTTGCAAGCTTTTATAATCCATATCATTTTTTTGCGAATTTTAGGAAAATTCAAACCATAAACAAGAGGGTCCAGGATGGGTGGTACAATGAGAAACTCTAATGAAAGAATGACTGA
>NW_015638856.1:0-532 GCF_001515625.1 Sinocyclocheilus rhinocerous
TCGGACCTCAGACTAGAACTCCTGTCACTAAAGCAACACTGCACGTTTGCGACGAACGCAGACCACAGCACTACAGAAACCGATACTTAGAAGCATATGCTCACTGCATTTGACACATCAACTTACACAAAGGATAATAAAAGTGCACAATTTGTGTACATATGATAAAGAAGACGAAGACACACGTGTACCCAATGAAAAAGTAAAAATATCACAAGATGAAAGTCCAAATGTTGGTCACATAACGTTAAAAAACAGGATCCTTGAAGTAGATCGCCATTCAGAACGACATTCTACTACTCATGTCTGACTGCCTACTGCATCAAAGGGGCTGGACTGTGTAGAAAAGGAGGGGCTGATTTTAATATTACAGAAACGCCATTAGAAAAGGAGGGGCTGATTTTAATATTACAGAAAGCGCCGTTTTTTACGCTGTCTTTGTCAAATGGAGTGCCGTAAATTACGGCGTATTATGGATGGCTAAACAGCGAAAATAACGGCGTTTGGGATTGCATCAATAAACGCCGACATT
>NW_015638857.1:0-535 GCF_001515625.1 Sinocyclocheilus rhinocerous
ATGTTTTGGAAAGCTAAAGGAGGTGGAAACAGAGCAAATATGGTTAATTTTGTCTGGTTAATTAGGGCGGTAAATAAAAAAATAAAAAATTTACATTTTGCCTACAGATCCACTTAAAACGTTGATGAAGTTTTCTGTGCCATAGTCAGACTGAAAAGATCAGGGACCTTTTTGAAATAATCTTCAGCTGATCTCTTCTATATTTGTAATTCTTCGTAAAGATATGCAGAGCAGTATGTGCTACACGCAGTCAGAAACAGCAAGGACTTGCTGAACTTTTTTCCTTATTGGTAATCCTTCTATCCTATTTCTGTTATGTCAGTGTGACTGGGAAGGAAAATTTTCTGAATATGTACAGCAAGTCATAGTCAAGGAAAACTGATTTCTTATGATATGACTTCTTTATTTTTTTGTATGTATTAACAAGTGTTGTTTCTCTGTGTAATTTGTGTATCTGGGTTACTCACAGAAGTCACTGGGAGGGTTGTGCGTGAGGTTCCTGTAAAATTCAGTCCGATGGGCCTTCTTCAAGCCT
>NW_015638858.1:0-550 GCF_001515625.1 Sinocyclocheilus rhinocerous
AATATATTGCATAAAATGAAAGAGGATAGATGAAAATGTAATGTTTCATGTACATAACATTACGAAAAACAACCTTTCAATACTTCAAACTAGGGCTGGACGATTATGACAAAAATCATAATTGTCGATTATTCCCTTGAAATTCTAATTGCGATTATTAATTGCGATTATCACAATTTACATTGAATGATGTTTACACCATTGTTTGAAGCAACTGCATGCCATATTTTTATATGAAAATAAGCTGAAAACACTAATTGAAAAACTTTTATTGCTTTTCTATAGTATGACGCCTCAAATGTCAACTATACATTGGATTGGTTTCTTCTTTAAATAAAAAAGTAAAAATAAGCATGATATTATAATGTTATACTAAAACTAAAATTAAAACAATGGAAAAACCCTTAAGAATAATGTTATACTAAAACTAAAATTAAAACAACGGAAAAACCCTTAAGATAACATGTAGAAAGAAGAAGAAAACACATCTTAGGCACGCAGAATCACATAAGTGGACTTTAAACGATTAATTGCACCTTTGAACGATTAT
>NW_015638859.1:0-1999 GCF_001515625.1 Sinocyclocheilus rhinocerous
GAAAGGAAAAAATGAAATCGCATCATATGACCCCTTTAAACAAACAGAGGAATATAGAATTATAAGGTGATTTTTACAGAACTCCGAAGTAATCCTAAAACATGTGATTTCCATAACTCGACTCTTTATGGCAACCGGAATTAAATTATGAACTGAGGCCCCTCTTTTCTAGGTTAGCAAGCTTACAATAATCAACTAAAAACTCTCTATAAAGCAATGTCTAACAATCTGCACATGAGGGAGAAAAAATAATATAAAATAAACAAATAAAAATACCGTATAAAAATAGGAACATGTTTCTAATCCTTGTATTGAGCAAATTTGTGGTCAAAAACGACATTAGTCATCCTCCATTGTCTCCTCAGGCGGGAAGTTTAAAGATCTGCGTGCAATAGGTGTCGCCGCTCCATCAAGACCCTCGAGATACTTTTCAGCATCTTCCGGAGATTCAAACGAGTATTTCTGACCCTTGTAAGTAGGGTTGCCAACCGTTCCGTATAATACGGAATCGTCCCGTATTTAAGGCATCAAAGAAGCGTTCCGTATGAAAGCTATACGGAACGCAGTTAGTCCCGTATTTAAGGCATATGCCGTATGACCACCTAGACCATACGAATAACGAACTCTAAATTGAGAATTAATCATTCTTTTTGACAAGTGTTTGATTTGTGAATGGGGAGGCTTTAAGACCAAGCGGAATCCTCTGCCAGCAGGTCGCTCCCGCTTCACAGCGAGCGGGATTTGCGCTAATGGAGTAATTTTTTTTTTTTTTTTTTACGTCCGCATTTCGACTTCAGCAAATCAGTTTGAGCGAATGCAAACAACGTGATTCCAACATCCAGCCACGCAAGAAAACATGCATTTTACCTTTTTATACAGTCTATGATTTTACCTGAGGGAAGACGTGATCAATAAGGAAAGTCGTATTTCTTTAATGTATACCTAGATAAAACAATTTACATTTAATGGATGTAGGGTGATAAATAGTATAAGGTTAATGCACATATTTGTATTGCACAATGGGAGAACATTTAACTGTTCATGAGGTAGATTGCCTATAGCCTATATACTGCCGTTCAAAAGTTTGGGATCAGTAAGATTTTTAGGGGTTCAAGCACGAAGTGCTGAAACCCTATTGTAATTGTTAGGATTTTTTTGATTATTATTATTTTTCTCAATTTTTTTTATTATTATTTAATTTCAACTCACCGCTTAGGGACGCAAAATCGTCTGTTAGGGACGGGGCCATTTTGACTAAAATGGCTATAACTCCTGAACGGACTGAGATATATTCACCAAACTTGAAACACATGTGTAGAAGCTCAATCTTTGGTCAAATAAAAAAAAATCGCAGTTTTGCCACTTGGTGGCGCTATAAGACGAAAAAAACCTAAAATGACTATAACTATGCAAACGTTGGTCCGATCGACTTGAAAATTGGTATGCAGTGTCTTCGTCCAAAGGGGCACAAGTGTCTATGAGGACATTCGCGTATCTCAAAAAACATGGCCGCCATTGGCCAAAGAAATTTAGGCACCTATTGGACAAGGTTAACGGAGGTCGATCAGAACAAAACTCGGTGGGCATGTTCGACTCATGGCCCCAAAGGTCTGTAAGAATTTTGAAAGAAAACAGCCACTAGTTGGCGCTAACAAAATTTTTTGGCTCAGTAATCATGTGGGTTTTCACAAATCCACACAATATGCATATCATTCGATAGACCTCCTCATAATGCATAACTTTGCCTCAAGAATCATTGCTGTCAGTCAAATCGTTCATTAAACATTCACAAATATGTTAAAAACCTACTTTTGCGAACTAGTCCTAGGTTTTTCGCTCAATCTCGATCAAACCACTGCAGTAATATTCTCTGGACTCTCTAGATCAATAATTATAAAAAAAATTTTTATTTTTGTCCTTTGGTTAGCTATAATGGGGTCATTTTAAAAGGGGTGTGACCAAATATACCTCAAAGCCTATAAAACCTAAACAAAAACTC
>NW_015638860.1:0-564 GCF_001515625.1 Sinocyclocheilus rhinocerous
GTCCACACTACAGAGTGAAGCAGTGCTGAAGTTAATGAGATAATTTTGTGATTAATTAAGTGATGATTGTGCATTAGTGATGAACAGCTACTGTTAACAAGCAGAATCACTGAAGAAAAGAGAAACTCAAGAACTACAACTGACTTCAGCAACAGCCTTAGATGAAATCAACTGAAATAAAAGACATTAAATCTCTCAAGATCTGATTAAACAACTCCTAAAACAGCATCACCAGCTTCACATTACTAACCAGACTGATGCTATTTCTGTCAGATGTGTACAGAAGTGCTTATTGAAAATTAACAGGTTTAAGGTTTAAGGTTTAGTTGTTGTTGTTTTCACTACCATGATGGAGATCAGTGTTTGCTTTAGTTGGGCTCTTGAACCTTGATTTTTTAACATTATCTTTAATTGGCTGCCTGCTTTAACGTGTTTTTCAACTAATTTGTTGTGGTAAAAAAGGGGCCAAAGCACAATATGTAATGCTGTTGGTTATGATTCGCAAATGACATTGCCATCTTTAAAAAACAGGTTCACTGATTTTGTCCAGAGTCTCTTTTTGTA
>NW_015638861.1:0-1895 GCF_001515625.1 Sinocyclocheilus rhinocerous
AACGGTTGTTCATATGTGTAAGTGCTTCCGAAACCTCCTTCGGGATGGATGGGCCTTCCGCAACGTCCCTGTTCCAAGTGGTACGGGTACGTTCTCCTAGTGTTATCCAGTCTTACTGAGTGGGTAGTGCCATAGCAGCAGTAGCTGGTCTTCTTGTGGTAAGCCCTGGCCTGCGCCAAAAAGTAGGGGCGCAGGAGGCTTCCACAGGACACTGGAAGGGGCAGTAGCTATGGCCCTTTGGTAGGGATCCCAATTCGTCTGTCATCCGACATGACGTCGAGAGTGACCGACTGAAAGGGAACGTCTCGGTTACATATGATAACCCTCGTTCCCTGAAGGAGGGAAAGGAGACGTCATGTCCCGTCGCCATAGCTTCTGTACCACCGCTGAGCGGCCGGGTTACCGGCTCGGCTCATCAGCGAAAACCTGAATATGCGCTGCACCAGCTGCCTACTTATACTCACGCTGTGATCAGCGACAGCTGGATGCAATAATCGCATGCCAATGTGCATTGGCTCGTTTAGTTTACACTCGAAGTAGATTGGTCTCTCTACGCGAGATCCCAATTCGTCGGTCATCTGATGTGACGTCTCCGTTCCCTCCTTCAGGGAACGAGGATTACCATACGTCTCCGTTCCCTCCTTCAGGGAACGAGGGTTACCATACGTAACCGAGACGTTTTCAACAGTTGTCAACCATGGACATTTGTTTCTTCTGGTGTTTTTCAGAAACAATGGTCTCTTTACTGTCCTGGAGCTGTGACATTAATTGTCATAAAAGTGTCTTAAGGACTGTTCCACAGGTGCATGAGCAATAATTGTTTATGGCTCAAAGAACAAGCATGAAAAACATTGTTTAAACCCTTTCCAATAGGCACATGTAAAGATTATTTGGATTATACAAAGTTATCTTAAAATACAGTATACAAATGGATATATAAATTCAAACGGTGTGGAAACCGTTGTCATTTGAAACGACACATTTATACTATTACTGTATGTCAAAAGTTCAGTAAAACTGGGTGAGTAAACAAATGTGTTACGAATAGAGATGATACACAGACCTAAATATAGAATGTCCTGAACTCATAACACAGTTGACTGTCTGGGCACGATGAACTCACATATCTTCTACAGATCTGATCGCATCTAGCGGAGTTACAGGAACCGACCTGAGGTCAGCTGATGACCATGATGTTACACATGCAGGTTTTCCAAATATATCGTAGTGCCACGTCACACACATATAGGCACTGGATAGAAAGCAAAAGCTGATGTTTTTGCTTGGGAAAGTATCCAGTAACACTAGTCATCCATCAAAATACATGTTCAGGAGTACCTTGGTATCCAGAGTCAAAAAACCAAAGGAACAAACTTTGTCCCAGAGCTACCATGAGCTAGCATTTCTCTTTGCAGCTCTGAAACAAAGTCACAGGTAAGTCTCAACCGTTGCTGGCCTGCCCAGTTCGCTAGCACTCTGTTGAGGGTCGTCATTCACACTGGCTGCTTCGCTCAGTGTTCTCGACAACCTGTCTGGCACTAAGGCTCTATTTTCAATAAATACAATGTATCTGTGCAGTGGCTGCTTGGAAAATTCCTGTACTGTTTGTTCTCTCTTGCTTCCGAACACGTCTCTGATAGCTTTCCAAACCACTTCAGATGTGGTGTCTGGCTGAGGCCTTTTGATGTGAATGAAAACAAAACTAGTAACGACTACCCTTTTGGCCTTCAGCAGGGTTCTTGTACAGCTTTAGACCCATAAATACAAATGATGGTGGTTTATAAAGGATTTCCATTATGAATCTTGTGCATATGTTCCATCAATACTGCCTACAAGCTGCTCTTACGATATCAATAATTATCTAGTTATTAATAATAATCAATAATTAACATGAT
>NW_015638862.1:0-896 GCF_001515625.1 Sinocyclocheilus rhinocerous
TCAGTGTTAGCATAGAGATGATGGTTATCGCTTTGGTTATGTTATTGATTGGTTTACTGTCTTTATATCATAATAATGCACTGCAGTCTAACGTTTGTCTTGTGCTCTTGCTCTTCTTTTGGGCCACTATTGCCCCTTCAAAATGTCAACTTTCCTCCTCCCGTTCAGTTTCTTCTCCATCCAAATGCAGCCACAGGACCTGTGCTCCACTTCTTTACAAACCACCGAAAAGCACCAAATATCTGATTTAGATGAGCTGAATATGTATAGAACATGTGTAATTGATAACCTTTTAAAGATGTGCCCCTCCAAGACAAGTCATGACTTTATATTCATGTTACTTTATAAATAATTAATTGAATTAGGCCTAATTCAAGTGAGTCACTTGTTTCTTATTTTGCTTTTGGCCAAGTTACATATTTTTTATTTAGTTTTTATATGGTGTACCCACTTTACAGATTGCTCTTGACAAAGCAAAACAGACAATAGAGATACAAAAGCAGAAGATTCTTTATCTTCAGGAAAAAGTTGACTCTCTAACAGATGACAAAAATGTTCTCAGATTAAGATTGGAGGATGGTAGGTAATAGGGTCATGAACTTGCTTTAAGAACAATTCTGCCAGTCAGTATGTTGCTACGTTTAATTAGAAATACTTTCATCAGACAAGAAAGGCTGTGGACTAGAGACCTGCACTCCCGCCGCCCGGGGTTATTAGTGAACATTCTCCAAACACAGTTTTAAATATTGATTTTATTTTTACATGGACTATGGACTGTGGACCCTGAGGGTGACATTAGCCCCTTTAGCACTGGGTAGTTATAGGAACTAGCCACCAGGGTGGTTCCCAGTGAACTAAATGTTCCCCTAGGGCAGTGGTTTTCAAACCTCTCCATG
>NW_015638863.1:0-842 GCF_001515625.1 Sinocyclocheilus rhinocerous
AAGGTCCGAGTCGGTAAAATGATCCGAACTTCCCATCACTACTTTGGAGCCGGTGTGAGGAGAGACCGGCCTGGACCGATTCTGCCCAGTGCCATAGAAAGAGAGAGTTGCGTCAACGGAAGTCCAAAACGCTCGATCGTCACGTGATTCATGTAGACCTCAAATAGTTCCAGGAAGTTCATGGCGGGCAATTGGAAAACATTGAGTTAGAGAGACAGAACTGCGATTTTTGGTAATTAGTAGAATATAAAGTAATTTAGGAGAGACAGAACTGTGATTTTTGGTAATTAGTAGACAATAAAATAATTTATTTACATTATTTATAAAATAATGTATACATGTATACGTAGTATATATATGTAGTTATATCAGTGTTGTTTTTAAAAGATAAAATCCTCTAATATTTGAGGATTAATGTGGTCAGCTATCCTTACCTGCCTTGTTAACATATTTTAGGCTGAACTTACCATGATAAAAGTCCGTGTATGCTATATAAATGACATCGTGGTCTTCTGCCAAAGTAACTTCAGCCTCTCTATATAAATATAATTATATGTGTGTGTGTTCTTACAACTTGTTAGTCAAGTTCAATCACAATTATACCCGTTCATTGTCGTTTTACTAATCTCATGGTAAATGTTAAGTTTGTTGTCTTAGAAAATTCGTTCCAAATAAATGAAGATATTTTATTAAGTGAAAACTAATCTTGTTTAATGTTTTTGATTCTTGTGCACCCCTCAGTTATTACTATATAAACATATATTTGTGGTATATTCCAATTTAAAACAACTTTAAAAATTTTTACACATTTAATCATATATTTTATGTATGTTGACTTTTGT
>NW_015638864.1:0-778 GCF_001515625.1 Sinocyclocheilus rhinocerous
GAGGGCTGTGAAAAAGTGAAAAAAAAAAAAACAACAACTGTAAAATAACCTAAACAAACTAATAGGCCTACATTTGATTTAAAATAATTTTAAAAATAAAAAGATGAATAAATAAATAATTAGTAAATAAATAGCAGTTTAAAAAGTAAATAATACAGTAACTAACAAAAACAACAACAGCAAAAAAGCTGTAGGATTTACTTTTTAAAAAAAACAATTTTCACTGAAATTTGTAAAATGTAGCAGTTTTTAGAAATTAATTTTACAAATAATTACAAAAAAAATGGCAAATATCACATTGAATTAGACGTGAAATTTTGAAGAAGAAAGTCTGAGATAGTATTTTCTCGTAAAACATAGGCTACTTCTAAAAAAAAAAAACTGCTGGAACCAGTCTAAGCTGGTTGGCTGGTTTTAACTGGTCTTCCAGGCTGATCATAGATAGTTTGCAGACTAGTTTTAGAGGGGTTTTGATCACTTTTTTTAGCTGGTCAGTCTGGGAGACCAGCTAACCAACCAGCTAAAACCAGCTCACCCAGACTGGGAGACCGGCTCAAACCAGCTAAAACCAGCTCACCCAGACTGGGAGACCGGCTCAAACCAGCTAAAACCAGTCAACCAATAGGCTGGTTTTATCGTTTCTTTCTTTTTTCCAGCAGGGATATAGTCTTTGTTTATTTACAAGTCTGTAAAATAATTTTGTCGGTGTAGCCTATAAACAAATGTAATAATGTAAATATCTAACAAATAATGTTTTACAGATAATAGAATTAATTTT
>NW_015638865.1:0-229 GCF_001515625.1 Sinocyclocheilus rhinocerous
GGCCATTTTGACATATTTGTGTGTGTATTTGATCGTTTGGACATGTGCCCGAAGCTCAGTGTAATTTGTTTGTCCGTTTTGGAGCGCGTCGCATGCACACATTTCAGCCTGAGGAACAGCGTCTCTTGTGCGGATTGTGCTTTCAACGTTTTATTATCAAACATGTCCCGCAATTTAGCAACAGTAAAGACGGCATCTTACAACAATCACCGACTGAGCTGATTCTGAC
>NW_015638865.1:301-492 GCF_001515625.1 Sinocyclocheilus rhinocerous
GAATGCGCACCGCTGTGAAGGGAAAGAAGTTGCGCAATACGAAACGCAGCTAGTTTTTTAATAGCTTTACCTCTTGTCTTCTTTTCTATAATGCTTAGAAGCCAAAATCGAAATAAAAAAATAAAATTAGCTTAATGAAACCACCTCAGGCCTAAAGTGTAAGCAGAAGTTTGAATGTTTAGTTCTCTCTT
>NW_015638866.1:0-1250 GCF_001515625.1 Sinocyclocheilus rhinocerous
TTTATTTATTTCAAACTGCAACAGGTCTATATGCAGTAGAAGTTAACTTAGGCTAATGTCAATGGTAGGCTAGCAGCTGTGCTAACTGATCAGCCCACTGTTCCATAATTTGAACGCATACGCTGCCATTTGAACACATGACCCCATGTAACGTGATGCAGAAACACTTAAATAATTAAAATAATACCGTTAACCACGTGATCTCATTACAAAAAAAGATCGTTGCCCTTACCTGTTTGAAGGTGTACACGCATCAGGTGAACTGGACGAACTGCGCCTCGCTGGTGACGTCACTGCCGCTGAAGATGACGCGTGGTATTTGTACGCATCTGCTCTCCACCGAAGTTAATGTGAAGGATTGGCGTATCATATGCACGCAAAATTGGCATTTGGCGTATGCATTACACGCAATTAGAAAGTGTAAAGTCGTGTTATTTATACGCAGATTGATGAGAACGGGTTGGGTAAATCAGTCTGTAGGCCTATAGCGCACATAGCCCCTAAATTTAGTGATCAACTATGCATATTATAAACTTAACATTTAACGTACAACATTTTTTTCTATTAAATGATTTTGTCTTTGTTACTCTTAGTTATAAAGGATCACAAAGCTCTGATTTTATATGGGGTCACAATCTGACAGACTCAAAGTGACAATATTAATATTTCACTAAAAATGGTTTTACAACAGCTGTATCTGAATATTAGCAAGAGCACTCACGGTGTCCAAACTCCTCATATCACGCGGGTCAATCACAAATGGTCCGGTGCTGTAAATTAAACTGCGGACTGAAAGCCCACGAGACTATAAATAAAAATATAAATAAACTCTGTTTGCGTTTATTTGAATTGTGTTCCGTTACTCCAGAAGCAGAAACGGAGGCGAGAGTGAGAGTTTGAGCAGCTCTGGCGCCTCCTGCTGGACACTCAACGCATTTCTAACTTTAACTTCTCATTTACACTTTATTTCAGCTACACTGTATTTACACGAAACACAGAAACTAGTGAAACACGGTAAAAAATCTGAATAGTTTCACCATGTACAAATAAATTCTTTGTTATACACAGTACAAAAAAAGCGCGGCGCCATCGGTTACATGCGATGGCGCCGCAGACGGCAGCCTCAGTGTTTGGCTCTCCAGTGTTTGTACTGTTTTTGTTCGTTTTTCCTGTTTTTTGTTTCTCAAACATGATCAGTTTTACCAGGGATGAGCTGCTGAACATTCGGCAGAACACACCACACAATCTTC
>NW_015638866.1:1484-1590 GCF_001515625.1 Sinocyclocheilus rhinocerous
CCTTCTGCTCTCCCGGACAAATAAGGATTTTTCACACTCTGCTGCTCTGTGTTTCACGAACACCTGGCTGAATGACGCCATTCCGGACAGCGCGTTGAGTCTCCCG
>NW_015638867.1:0-494 GCF_001515625.1 Sinocyclocheilus rhinocerous
AATCAGCTGACTGCAAGCATCCCTCATTAATTTAATGAAGTGAGCTTTGGATTTGTCAATATATGTAATATTTGACAGTACAGTGACAGGTAAAAAAAAAAAGCACACATTTAAAATTCATTTTTTTCTAAATCTTGTATACACTAAATGTATAATGTATAAAATGTATAAATTTCCACATAATTACTGCATAAACATAGCCATATCTAATCATGTTTGTTGGATGTAGTCATGTGATTTTCTTCAGACCCAAGCTTGGTTATATTACATGCAGTGTTGGGGAGAGAGTTATATAATTTAATTACAAAATAAATGTAACTGTAATCTGTTACAGTTACTGAGAAAAAAATGTGATTAAATCACAGTTACTTATAAAAACACACACACACACAGATTTATTTCCCAAATTGCATTGACTACTCCAAAATATGAAACACCAATGTGTCAGCGGTTTATGACACAGAATAGGACACATGCTTATTTGATAACTGCTT
>NW_015638868.1:0-495 GCF_001515625.1 Sinocyclocheilus rhinocerous
TCATTCACCAATCACCCACACAGCACTATAAGAACACACAGTTCAGATAACCACATTGTCTGGTCTCCCAAGTGGAAAAGGATTCATACTGATGCTGTATTATTTACCTGTTGTCCCACGACTCCCTGATCGCCTTTGTTCTCCTGGGGCTTGTACCATGAAGCCAGATTAGCTGGCTAGCCAGGTAAATTTCAGTTTAATTTGCACCAATACTTTTTTTTAAAAGTTTTTTTATTTATATAATTATTATATCCTTAATCCATTACACAAGTTAGCTTAGTTTAATAGGAATTAAGCTTTTATTTTAAATTAATATAAACCTAGGTAATATGCAATATGTTTTAGAATCAATAGCTTTAAACATGACTACATATGAGCTTAGATTTTGAAGTGTTTTTATACCTATAAATGTTAATAACTCTATGAACTGACTTCACAACTTTTACTTGCACTTATAGGCAAGGCAAGTTTATTTGTATAGCACATTTCATACAC
>NW_015638869.1:0-460 GCF_001515625.1 Sinocyclocheilus rhinocerous
ACCTAAAATAAAACTCCAGAAAGTTGTACAATATGGGACCTTTAAAAGTTTGATGCTTCACCAGATTTATAAACAATTCTCATTACAAATGTATCAATATATTTGGTGCATTTTTAGTTTTCCAATCCATGTTATAAGTGACCCAAACTCACAGCACTGGTAGAGATGAGTTCATGTGGAACAGCATTTATTTCAAACTGAATCACTCTGAGACTTGAGTTTCTTGTGTTTCAGTGAATACTGTGTCACACTTCACCCGTAATTATAGAAATGTATGATTATATACATATACAATATACATCATAACCTTCGCAATCTGATGATCACACTAACCAATATCACATTCTCACAACCATGCATTGTTAGAATTTATAAATAAGTTACCAGCCATACCAGCCATAACACCCTTTACATGTACTTGCCAGAGCCGTGTTAATTTTGGACCCTAGCCAAGATGCTA
>NW_015638870.1:0-1036 GCF_001515625.1 Sinocyclocheilus rhinocerous
AAATAACAATTATAACTACAATCAAAATCTATTTCGTGCAACAAAGTTCTCAAAAAATCCTTCTTTATAGTGTCCTCCTTTGATGCACAGCACTCTTTTTAGCTTTCAGTATGATATGTAAGGGAGAAATCATAAGACTAGTCACTTCCTGGTAGGGTAAAGTTTGTGAGAGGGTGGAGTTTCTGATGGGCTTTTGGAGCTTCTGAGTACAGACTGAATGTCTGAATGCGGGCTTTTGGAGCTTCTGAATACAGACTGAATGTCTGAATGTATAGTTTATTTAACTCTATTTGTGCTTCTCCTGGACTCAATGAACTGAAAAAAGGATGTTAAGAAAGTAAAGAAACAATATACTGTAGAAAATAAAATATCTCAGTCATTGTAAGAGAATTAAATCCTATATAATAATTGTAATAAAATATGTATTAATTTGGAGTGAGATTGTGAATGTTTCTTTTTATTATGCCGGTAAAAGGAAATACCCTGTCAATATACCCTGTCAGTAGCACTGCAATAATTAAATAACTACAACAACAAACACTCTAAAAAATCATTCAGTGGAAATGTTACCACAACTTAAATAATCATGGTAGCAAGTTTAAAGCGTCAGCAGTCTGCGACCCTCTCTCAATGCAAACACTGTTTATGACATATTTCTTTGTAGTTTTTAAATTTTGCTTCAGTCATATCAGATGTGAACAGACATTATTGTCGATTAAATTTGTAAATCAATCCCAAACTGTTTGAGTTCTTTGACCACACCGAGACCGGCACAAGCTGTTTCGCATTTGGTGCTCTATATCCTAGTTATCATTTACTTGAACACCTGCATCTACTTTGCCATCTCCAAGTCTCTGGGATTTGGATCCGACCAGTGGGTCTACCCAAACATATCTGATCGGGATTTGGAACCAGTGGGTCTACCCAACCATATCTGATCCTGAGTTTGGGACACTCACTCGAGGATTTGCCTCTACTGGTCAACTCTCAACTTGACGACCATTGGGGAAGTGCCAGCTCCAGTGCGGGATGAGGA
>NW_015638871.1:0-1213 GCF_001515625.1 Sinocyclocheilus rhinocerous
TGCAGGAAAGTGGACCTCGAGGGCCAGAGTTGAGAACCCCTGGTACAGACAAAATGAATACAGTTTATGTGGTTATATTAATCAAAAATAAATTAGCAATGTTTACATGATCATAGGGAGTAATATATATATAATAAATATATAACATATATAATAAAATCTACTTATTTACTTCAGTAAATAGTAGGATTTACTTAATATTTTTTTTATAAATGCAAGGTTCATGTCTATAAAATAATAAATAAACTTTACTTAATTTAAATAAACACTTTAAAATTTTATATAATTACGTAATATTTACTTAATTAGGGTGCAATTAGATTTAATTTCTTCATGAATGTTAAGTTTAGTAAGTAGATTTTACTTAATAATAGTGAGTAAGTTGTACTTGATATTAGAGCAGTAAAATTTACTTTAAAAATTCTGGTAACAAATTGCACGAACACATTTGAAGTAAATCTTACTATTTATTTTTTTCAGTGTAGTACTTAACAGTATTTAGTATTGAGAAATGGTGTGTGTTAATGATGATGATGATGAAGTGCATGTGCATAGAAGAAAAAACTAATTATATATATATGCCAGGGATAAAAAAAATTAAACATTTAATTAACCAAATTAAAGTGACATAGTTCTTTATAAGTCTTTTTAGCATGTCTGTTTGTAATGTTGTGCGGAGTAGTACCATAATATTTAATTTCTTTTATAAAATGTTCCCAATCTGGCTTAGCTTTAGCCCATTTCTTTACATGAATATGATTTTTTTTTTTCAAGTAAAATAATTAGTTGTTTAAGAAAATCACAGGCTTTGTATTTTTTTAAGGAATTCTGAGCATGACAAAAGCTGTCCGGGGTACACAGACCAGAGAGATGGGGAGTAAAGTTCAAACAAGCTTTACTGAACACAGCAGAATGGACTGAGTGATAAATGAACAGGTATGTAAGGCAGATGCAGCAGGAGGAGGATCAGACAGCTAAGATGCCACACACACACATTTACAGTCACTAATGCTTAGATAAACACTTTCCTTACTTTTCTCACAAGGCGAACACATGACACTTTGAGAAGGAGACAAGCTGCTAGAGACTGGAGACTGGAAATAGGATTATTATTGATTCCCAATTATTTATATTATTTGTACAGGCTTTACATCTTTATTTCAATGTTGTAATTCATTTAATTTTATCTTTGAAGCAGATTTCTTAGGTGACA
>NW_015638872.1:0-1916 GCF_001515625.1 Sinocyclocheilus rhinocerous
TTAGTTTTGACTGCTTTTATTGTCCTCATTTGTAAGTCGCTTTTGTCTGCTAAATAAATAAATAAATACAGTGATGCGCAGAGACACAGGGGAGACGAATTGTTGACTAAAGTCGTTATTTTTGTTTTCTTTGCGTACAAAAAGTATTCTCGTCGCTTCATAACGTTACGGTTGAACCACTGATGGCAGATGGACTATTCTGACGATGTCTTTCATACTTTTCTGGACCTTGACAGTGTTATTTACTTGGCAGTCAATGGGACAGTCACAAGCCTCCCGGTTTTCATCCAAAATATCTTAAATTGTGTTCCGAAGACGAACGAATCTTTCACGGGTTTGGAATGACATGGGGGTAAGTGATTAATGACAAAATTTTCATTTTGGGGTGGAGTATCCCTTTAAGTACATTTCACAAATGTGTATACTGAAAAAAAAAATATTTGTTTGTTTTTCACAAATGTGTTTACTGATAAAACAATATTTGTTTATTTTTATTATATATATTGTTTTTTATTATATATAGATGTAAATAGTTTTCCGTTGTAAAGTATACTATTCTGCCTTTTTTTGTCTGTAGGGCGTTCAAGGTAAAGCTTAATAGTTCACATTGTTTTGTAATCTGTTATTCTGTTTTCTTCATCTGTGTCTCTCTCAGTTTAAACTATGAAGCTTGTTCAGCTGGGTTGTTTGTACAGTATGATTTCTATCATGTAATTATTGTGTTTTCTTGGTGTGTTTGTAGAATAATATCACTCGATAGAAATGATCACCTTCACTTGATTACATGCAGTCAGTATTAGCCTATTTTTAGATTATTTTACCCTTTTAATTATTTGCCTAATTTTTTTGATGATTTGCCTGTTTTTAGAATAATTTCCTATTTTTGCATTATTTGCCTTTTTATATACTTTTTTTTCTTTGCTTTTTTTAACATTACATTAGCTTTGAAAAAGTGCCTTAAACTTTTGTGTATGGAAAATAAAAGGTGTCTGTGTGTTTATATAAATGCAATTAAAAATGTATCTAAATCACATAACTGTTAAGACTCTTGAGTTTATGAAATTTGCTATCAGACATTTGCTATGAGATATAAAACTGAACTAAGCTACACTGAATAGTTTAGAGTGATCATCTCTACATTCTGAAGCATGATTTTTGATGCATTAAGCACTTTCTGATGCATTAAGCATTCATTTTTAACATTTTAGCAAGTCTGAATGAATAAGATATTTTTGGATGTGTATGTTCTTTGGACATATATGCTATGTTGACTTAGCAGACTTGTGTAAATTAATAAGTGCTATTGAGATGACTTTGACTGTCCACTTTTTTTTACTCTGTTTTTCTCAACACAGCACATCATATTAGATCATATTAAGATCATGTTAGGTATTACATCCTATTAAAGCTAGCCTACTAATGCAACAGATTTTTCTTAAAGGGATTATTTCAGTTTAGCTGTTTATTTTAGCAGAGGAGCTTGGACAATAAAATGATGAGTCACTGATGTGAATGTGTTATTCTGATCTGTTGCTAAAACGTATCTGTATCTGTTCAGCTTCAATTATTTTCATTAGTGGTGTCATTGATTTGCATTTTTTCCCCCATTATTTTTTATTATTATTACTTTGACTGCTCTACTCTAAGAACCATTTATAGTGTAGCCTATTGGTAAAGGGGTAGAGCTATTATTGTATTTAAAGGTAAAATCTTCTTTTGGACACTAGATGGCGCCACAAGTATTTTAATTTAATTTGAATTGATCTGAATTTTCAGGGCTTTTTTTTTTCTGATTCTGAGCAAACTAGTCTGTCTTCGATCATATCACAGACGTAAATACCTCAATTTTGACAAGAGTTAGTTAGGCTACTTTTGCATTTTGAACAGCAGCAGCACTGTTATGCTATTGAAAAAGT
>NW_015638873.1:0-3081 GCF_001515625.1 Sinocyclocheilus rhinocerous
TGGACAGGTCATGTCAAAGGAAAAGATCTTTGAAGAGCTTGAAAAAGAGCTTATGGTTGTCCAGAATATTGTGACCAGTCTAATTGAAAAATCTCAAAAGTCCTTGGAGCGGCTGCAGGAAATTGCTTGCTAGCCCAATCCTCTTTCCACCCCTGACTACATTGATCTGATGATTGAGTCTGAGAAACAAGAGGCCAAGCCAGGATTTCAAGATCGCATTCAGTCTTTAATGGAAGTCAGGAAGAAGGCAGAGATCATCAGTAAGGTTTCTACAGGAGGAGTGCTTCCAGAGGATTTGAAAGCATACAAATCTGAAACAAAAATAAATGAATCCTTTAATGCAACGGTCCTGTTAAGTCAGGTAAAACATTATGTTGGAGAAAAAGCAACTATGGTTCAAGAAAAACTCTGTAAGGTATTAAATAAAACTAATGCATGCATTTCATGGTACTTCAAAACACTTTTATACTTAAAAAATTACAAATGTCTTAATTCTGTGCATGATGTACAACTTATCAGTATTACAACAGCTTGTTAAATGAAAATAGAGAAAATCCTAACCCGATATTTTGTATTGAATGAATTAAACGTGAGAATGCTGTTTTGGGATTAGGTAATTTTACTTTAATTGATTCTAGTTACTCATTCTGAATGAACAAAATAACCATGCAAATAGTGTTAAACATTCTATATATATACAATATCCAAATTTCAAGTGTATAAGAACGTCAAAGGTTGTTTTGATGATTTATTTCTTATTGGTCATGTTTTCTCCCTTGATCAGAATTGTGTATGTCTTTTATACATTTCTTCTATTGTATGTATTTTTTATCAATTATTTATTTTCCTTAAGGTTATATACTCATTAATAAGGAATTTTTATCACTGGTGTTTGTCTTTAAGGGCTTGTTTTTGTACGACTTATTTTGACTGACATGTCATTTGTACCATCCTTCCTGAAGAAAACTAGGCAGGACTTGAGTAATAACAGCACAAGGCCCAGAACAGGAGGACAGAGACCGTCAGCCACAGGGAGAGCTCTAAGTGAAGGAAAGGCTGGCACGGGACTTAACCAGAAACCAGAAACAAAAGTGAGGAAAAGTCTCCTTAAACATAGAGCTTGCTGATTCTGTTGATGAAAATATAAAAATGTCCATCTAAAATAACATCTGTTTTTTTCTTAACAAATCATTCATAATGAAATGCAAATGTAATAATTTTTCGTATAGCAGTAGTTGCAGGCCGGAGATTCAAAGTAATAATAATAATATAAAATGCAATAATATAGAGTGAACAAAATACAATGTAATTTTTTTTTAAATTGTGATTTTAACCAATATTCTAATTTTTCTTTTTCAGTCAGTCATTTTGAAGACAAACAGCTCTCGGCTGCCATCACAGAAAAAAACTGGGCATTGTCCAGGTGAGTACATTATCAGGATTACTAGACTACAGTGTTTAATGCTATTCAATTTATATAAAATCAATATTACATTTGTTATGCTGATATCTGAAGAAAAATGGCACTCTTCATGTGATATAGATTAATTATATTAAATGATATAAATATAAAAGACTTAGAGAATGCATTGAATTTTGATGATTGTATGCATGCACTCTCTGTGTTTGTCATATACTCGATAATGTCAGATCGCACATCGTTACAACCATATTATCACAGAAGATATACTGCATATCGCACACCCCAGCCTCGACTTGAGTGGAAAATCAAAACATCCGCGGTTGTGCAAGCACTTGTTTTTTTTAGGAGTCTAACTTGCAAGCGTCAGACCACCGATTCGTCAAATAAAATTCTTTCTTGCAGTCTGTGTTCTTCCGACTTTATTTTGCAGTAAGTAACGAATATGCTTCGGGGAAATGTATCGGAGTAAAAGTATACATTTTAATCAGGAAATGTAGTGGAGTAAAAGTGAAAGTTGACAGAAATATAAAAACTCAAGTAAAGTACAGATTCTCCCAAAAAATACTTAAGTACTGTAACTAAGTATTATTACATTACATCACTGGCAACTACAATATAATTTCTTAAATTTTTTCTGGATGCTGTGGTGAACAGAAAGTTCTTTAAATTCACAGTAATTACAAAATTTTGAATAGTGGTGTAGATTTCAAATTAAACAATATGTGGTTTATAATTAATCCCAATTGATATTTTTGCAAAATATGATATATAGTTGACTTGTTTAAATAATCTTTAATATCTTAATTTCCTTAATTACAGTCTTAATATCCTACACACATTTACTGGAAAACAGTCATTAAAAATAAAATTTATTTTTGAATATATTTATTTCTCTGGCCTTAATGACATTCATCACACTTAAAGAAAATTCATTATAAAGTACTGTAAAAAAAAAAAAAATTATTTGGTATTTAATATGTCTGACCATGCTCCTGTAACACCGAGTAGCGCACCTCCATATAGATGTCACGAGCTCCAGCTGTAGTGCATATGAATTCCACCAGAGGGCACTCCACCTCTGACTCTTGCCACTCTACCCCAGACTACATTTCCCATAATCCTTTGCCGGACTCATCATCACTGATTGCATTCATCTGTGTCTTGTTACCTCATCTGTCTCACCCCATTTAAAGCCTTGTTTCGTTCAGCCCTAGTTCCTGTGTTTTCCGTGTTTCTTGTTGCCTTGCCTTGTTTTTGACCCTGGACTGTAACTTTTCTGATTGTATGCTGCCTGCCCTGACCTTTTGCTTGTTTATTGGATTACTCTTGTCTGCCCTGGATTATACCCGTTTGCTGCTGTTTGACCCTGCCCGTTTTGACCACTCTTGTAAATAAAACCTGCACTTGGATCCTCAACTCTGTTGTCACGCCTCCCACGTTACAGAATACTGAGCCACTTAGTTGGAGTGCCAGATCAATACAAGTGTCCACAGTTCGGATCATGTAGTTTTTTTTTGCTGCTGGATTCATGGCTGGCCTGGATGCACTCGATAAAGCTGCTGGATCCGGGCATGGCTCAGTATTCTGTAACGTTGGGGAGCGTGACAACGAAGTTGAGGATCCAAATGCAGGCTTTATTTACAAGAGTGGTCAAAACA
>NW_015638874.1:0-970 GCF_001515625.1 Sinocyclocheilus rhinocerous
TTGCGTTAGGTCTAATATATCGTTCGTAGGCTGATGAAGTCCACCATCCCAATTCCTTCAGAGTAGCAGAAGGCACTTTCTGAGCTGCAGCAGTAGCTGCTCCGATCCTGAAGGAGTGAGGCGTGTAGACTTCAGGGTTGAGACCGCAAAGTTGGCAAAGCAGTTTAAGCTTTTTGACGAACCAGCATCTCGTCATAGGATGGCCGTCAGCGGTTAGGAATAGGGGATCGTCAGGGGTGGCATGACAGCGGGATTTCAGGTAACGAAACATGGATGAGAAAGGGCAGGAAACAGAATTAATACTCGATATAATGATTGAAGTTCCTTTATAACATTGGTCAGTCTTAGAATGCTTGAGGTTTAAAGTAAAATATGTATAGTCCATAGTGATATCTGATATAGTGAGATCGCTGGCTGGATTAAACGAAAGTGTATTACAAGTAAATTCCCCGCATCTCAGAAATCCATAGAAGGCAGTGAGGAAAGCAGTTTCTAAAAGCAGATCAGTATGAAATCCAAAAACCCCAAGTCTTAGATGACGTAATAGCTCATGTAAAAGAGGTAGTGTGAGAGGAAGGGGTTTATCTTTAGAATCTGGTGAGGTTTTGAGAATACCTTGAAGGAGGAGACGAATGGAAGGATGGTTTAAAAGACTGGGCGTATTTGGGTCTCTACAGCGTAGGTGAAATTGAATACCTGCTAGTGAAGCTTTAATTGATAAAGGATGGAGCTTGCGAGATTCAAAACAGTGTACTATGTATGCGCAGACAACATCTATATTTATTGGACAAAGAGAAATGGTATAAGCAGCACAGAAAAGAGTGAAGTAAGACCAAGCTGAATCGTAGGCTTTTAGGGTAGATTTAGCCATTCCCAACCTCATATATTTAGAAGCCGAATCCATATGATTTAGCCATGATATATATAGAAGCCGAATCCATATAGGAGAAAAGTTTATTTAATCTAGAAC
>NW_015638875.1:0-518 GCF_001515625.1 Sinocyclocheilus rhinocerous
GAGAGAGGATTAAATCTTACAAAAAATCATTTGAATTGCCTATTACACTAGTGATGATCACCCTTGACACTCTAAAGTGCTGATTATCATGAGATTGTCAGAATAGAGACATCAAAATGACAATCCAGAAGTATGAAATGAATGGCAAGGACAAACTTAGTCACAGTTTGGGGGAAACAAACAATAACAACAGCTTAATCCAGAGGAGGGAAGCAATATTCCAGACCAGCCACTGGGATCTTATGTCCGGCTCAGCACAACAACCGTGAGAAAAATTGATAAGAGAACCCTTCAGAATGATCTGTATTCTAGAAAATTACTTAAATAAGACAGAAAAACATGTAATAAATACATTTAATAAATATAATTCACTAAGAAAATATTTAATTTGATGTAATTTGTGCTATCATGTTTAGCTAATAAACTACTAAATCAAAATGATTTATTTATTATGATTCATTATGATTCATAAACTCAGTAATTACAAGCCATTCAGACAATCCCACACCACCTATGGA
>NW_015638876.1:0-2413 GCF_001515625.1 Sinocyclocheilus rhinocerous
CGAGAGAGCTGATCAGTTTTTGTGAGCGCTCCTCCGACAGACGCGTTCGCATATTGATTGAATTCAGCTCCACTCCTAAAAAGGAGATGTGCTGGCTCGGTACCAGCATGCTCTTTTGCATATTCACAGTCAGCCCTAAGCTCTGAAGATGAACGAGGAGTCTGAAGGCTTGTTCACACCGGAATGAATATCGCACGCGATTATTGCCGATGTTTAACGCCTCGTGACTAAACAAATGGCGCCAATGTGAGTGTGCACACCGACGCACAAAACGCGAGGCGTAAAAGTGTCATTTTTTAAAAACGCCTCGGTTTGTTTTTTTGGTTTGACGCGCTGCGTTAAAAACTGGCCAACCAATGAGATTGGCGCTTTGGTTCACGTGCCTGGAGCTGCTGAAGTTACAGTAAAACACGACTTGGTGGCGCTCAAGCACTAAACAGTCTTGCCGAGCACACATTGATACCTAACGACGAAGAGGAAGTAAGTAGACCAAGAAGATGCATCGAGGCAAGATGAATGTAGAGCTGCTGGTCTCATTGGTGTCTGAACACAAAGGGCTTTATGACAAAAGCTACAGCGACTACAAAAATCTCGATAAGAGGGAGTTGTTATGGAGAGGAATTGCAGATCAAATAGGATTCGATGTGTACCGGGGTATTTCTGTTTTTTATTAAGGGCCATCTAATGTCAGGGAGTGAATTTGCACGTTCATTCGGCTCATCGCCAGCGATAATCGCTTGGTTATGAACACAAAAGACGCGTCGAAAAACGTCGGCAATAAGCGCGCAATAATCGTCCCGGTGTGTACGAGGCTTGAGCTTGTCACTAAGCAGCGCGCTCTCTGATTGGGCTAAGACTAGCCAATCGTCGAGATAGTTCAGGATGCGCATTCCGCTCTGCTTCAGAGGAGAGAGAGCTGCATCCATGCATTTCGTAAACGTACGAGGGGCCAGGGATATACCGAAGGGTAGGACCGTGAATTGGTACGCTATCCCTTCGAATGCAGATCTCAGGAAACCCTTGTGGCGAGGGGCTACCTGAATGTGAAAAGAAGCATCCTTTAAATCCACAGAGATAAACCAATCTCTCGGTCTGATGTGTGAGAGGATTTGTCTCAACGTAATCATTTTGAACAAGCGCTTCGAAAGCGCGATTCAGCGGTCTCAGGTCCAAGATTGGGCGGAGTCCGCCATCTTTCTTTGGTACCAGGAAATAATGACTGTAGAAGCCGCTCTCGCGGTCTGCTAGGGGCACTGCCTCTACAGTGCGTTTTTACGAGCAGTTTGTATTTCTTCTCGCAGAACTGAGGCATTCCGCTCCCGTACAGTGAACATTAACACACCGTTGAAACGGGGCGGCCTGCGGAAGAACTGAAGCGTGTAGCCGTTCTTTATTGATTTCATAACCCACTCTGATACCCCTGGCAGTGCCTGCCACGCTTCTGTGAACTGTGACGGCGGGCAAGGCGGACTGCGCAACGTGAGGGATAACTCGCCATTGGGGGGCGTGGAGTTTAATACCACACGAGTGTGAGAGTGAGTGATGGGGGAGAGGGGAATGAGAGGAGGAGAATTGCTTTGATACTGAGGTGAGTTTTGTACGTTTTTCGAATTTATTGCACTGCATAGTGGAACAGTCAAAACAAAAACATGACAATTGCTCTCGCTGCCCGCAACAGGCAGGTGGGCATGGTGAACACACACAGCGGAGCGAGCAGACTTCTTCAGTGGCTCGTCTTCGGTGCTGGGGGCAGATTTCCTCCTCCGAGAGACAGGAACGCGGCTTTGATTCCGGTGCCGGTGGCCTGCCATCTCTGTCAGGGCGGGGTCTCTGGCCTTTCGAGCCCTGACGGTGCTTCGGCCAAGGCTGTCTTGGTTTCACCGCCGGCTCAAACAGCAGCAGAAGAGGCGTGCGGTCTTCCCGCACACTGCGCTGAGGAGGAGCAGGAACGCGCAGGAGGGTTCGTGCCGGCGTGCTTTGGCAGGAAGTGGCTAAAGGCCTTTGACTGTTTCTGTGCTTCAACGAAGCGCTCCGTGAACGTCTACCGCCGCTCCGAAGAGACCTGAGGGATTCACAGGAGCGTCCAGAAGGGCCACTTTTTCCTAGTCCTTTTACTCGGCCAGAGTAAGCCACAGGTGACGATCGAGCACCACAAGATTCCCCATGTTGCGTCCGATCGCTTGAGGTGGAGAAAACCTTGCCGGCGAAGTTTGCAGTGGCGCGGCAAGGTTTAGAGGGGAGAGACACGTTGTTTCTCACTCCAGTTCGCCGCGGCTGAAGGACAGAGATGGGCTGCGACGGCTTCTTCCACAGGGAGTGTGGGGGGGGTTTAACATACCCCACTTGGTCAGCGCCGTCCACAGAAGACAGGATCCCGGGTTGTGCACTCGACTGGTGAGCGGCGCGTTCCACG
>NW_015638877.1:0-1191 GCF_001515625.1 Sinocyclocheilus rhinocerous
GACACTGTGCCATAGCCACCCTCACTGGCATCAGAGAAGTGATGCGATTGTGCATGTTCTGAAGGTCCAAAGTCCATTAGTTTTACGCATCAATCTATCTCCAGTGTTGCTATACGATGCAAGTTAGTCAACCATCTTGTCCATTGCTCAAAGAACACCTGGGGAATCTTTTCATCCCAGCCAAGTTGCACTTGCACTTGCACATTTTTTGCAGCAGCTCTTTTACAGGCAAAGTAAATGGTGAAAGAAACCCCAAGGGGTCATAGATGGAACTAACCATCGACAATATGCCACGCAGCCAAAGTTGCACTTGCACATTTTTTGCAGCAGCTCTTTTACAGGCAAAGTAAATGGTGAAAGAAACCCCAAGGGGTCATAGATGGAACTAACCATCGACAATATGCCACACCTTGTGTAAGGATGCTCCTTAATGGATAATCTGAAGGTAAACGTATCCTCCTCAGTACACCAGTGCAATCCAAGCACTCTTTCCATTGGCTGATCATCTTTATCCAAATCAAGTTCTTTAATTGACTTGGATCTATATTCCTCTGGAATGCTGGACATAACAAAGCGACTGTTGCTCATCCACTTTGACAACTGAAATCCTCCTTTGGCACAAGCAGCAATGAGATTCTGAGCCATATGAAATGCTTCATCTTCTGTAGGCAAAGACGTTAAGCAGTCATCCATATAGAAGTTCTGAAGAATGGTATTCAAAACACAAGAGTCAAACTGTGCTTGACAATCTTGCGCAATACTCCTTATTGCGTAATTGGCACAGCTAGGTGAGGACACTGCTGCAAACAGATGTATCTTTATCCTATATTCCATAGCATCCTGTGTCACATCACCTCCAGGAAACCATAAAAATTGCAGAAAGTCTCTATGTTTCTGAGAAACCTTCACCTGGTGAATCATGGCTTGTATATCAGCTGGCGACGGAGATCCTATTGCCAGTGACTACAAGACAGCCAATCTTTCCTCTGTCACTATTACCACCTCTTAGAGGCCCATTCACGACCCACCCCAATAGGGTCTTGACAGCATAGGGCCCCCCGCCTTGACTGTTAATGATTTCCCATGGCTCCATTAGATTTGATGCATTAATATCGATCAACAGCTCAACCTCTTCATTGATACTGTGAATTTTGATACCCTGCAGATATGGCCAATCCTTTAAGACCTCCT
>NW_015638878.1:0-899 GCF_001515625.1 Sinocyclocheilus rhinocerous
TTGCCGATATTATCGGCCGATATGAGCCTGTCGCCGATATATCTGAGTTTTTTTTACTCATAGATTTTGTTACCATTGCCATGCATTATTTGACTGATAGACTGCAACGGCTGGACTTAAAAATCATAATTTGTGTTCTACTGAAGAAACAAAATCACCTACATCTTGGATGCCCTGGGGGTAAGCAGATAAACATCAAATTTTCATTTTTGGGTGAACTATCCCTTTAAGGTTGGTCGGCATGTGGCGTTATTTTAACGCGTGGTGGCGTCTGCCGATAACTTATCGACTAACGGCGTTTTAATATTGATATGGCGGTGAAAAGCAGGCGAATTCTGAACTATCTGGCTTTCGATAGTTAACAAGCAGATAGCGCCGCGCTGTCAGAATACATATTGCGTGCGTGTATTAGAAAACATAACGTTTTGCAGTTTATTTACTAATTGTTTAAGGCCATTTCGCGATTTCAATCATCATACAGGAATTTTTCCCGCAAGGCCGCCCCTCTTTATATGCTGCTCACTGAAACGACAACACCAAAAGAAAAAGTACTGCCGAAGCGGAAGGGCAAGGGGAAAAGTCGCCAGGGACAGCTTGCATCATCATATCCAGTCACGTGGACAGATGAGCATCAAAAGGTCCTCTGTGAGTTGATTGACTGCTTATCCAATCCACCCGTGCTGGGGTATCCAGAACTAAATGAACCCTTGGTACTCCACTGTGACGCGTCACAGGAAGGCCTCGGCGCAGTGCTGTATCAAAGGCAAGGAGGCAAGCAAGTTAGTATAGCATACGGATCCAGAGACCTGACCCCTCCCGAGAAAAACTACCATCTCCATTCAGGAAAGTTGGAATTTTTGGCCATGAAGTGGGCCATATGTGAGAGGTTTAGAGATTAT
>NW_015638879.1:0-257 GCF_001515625.1 Sinocyclocheilus rhinocerous
GTTCTTAAATGAGAAAATTTGTAAACTTTGATGTATTTTAATGTACAAAATGTTAGATGTATTTTTGTTCTGAAATAATTTTCAATTAAAAAAATAAATAAATAAAAAAAAATCTCGTCTGATCTCGGAAGCTAAGCAGGGTCGGGCCTGGTTAGTACTTGGATGGGAGACCGCCTGGGAATACCAGGTACTGTAATCTTTAGCGTTTTCGTCACTAATCAGGGTCGGGCCTGGTTAGTACTTGGCTGGGAGACTGC
>NW_015638879.1:393-530 GCF_001515625.1 Sinocyclocheilus rhinocerous
CTGTAAGCTTTAGCGTTTTCTTCACTACTTATCTAATACACTGGCCTATAGAGTGGCTAATCTTTAAATAGCCCACTCTTTGGGCCAGTTCCCGCTTACGGCAATATCACCCTGTCTGTGCCCGATCTCGTCTGATC
>NW_015638880.1:0-160 GCF_001515625.1 Sinocyclocheilus rhinocerous
ACAATAGGCCCCTGCGCCTTAGTGGCTTGGGCCCTAATAATAATCAGAAAAACAATAGGGCCCTGCGCCTTACTGGCTTGGGCCCTAATAGGAAGAAAAATCCTTAGAAAAACAATAGGGCCCTGCGCCTTACTGGCTTTGGGCCCCATAAAAAAAAAAC
>NW_015638880.1:197-583 GCF_001515625.1 Sinocyclocheilus rhinocerous
AATAATAATAATCCTTAGAAAAACAATAGGGCCCTGCGCCTTTCTGGCTTGGGCCCTAATAATAAATATAGCTGCAAGCAGCGATGGCGGGCCCAAGCCGTCAGTGCAAACGCCACCCCGGAGGCATCAGGAGAACAGTGCACAGCGGGCACATGCATTTACAGTAAACCTCCGGCAGTCTGGTTTTAAGGGATAAGGCAATTAAAGGGTTAATCCAAACCATGAAGACTGTGAAACACACATACACTGAACAATATATAAAACTTTAGTAACACTTTGCTATAAGGTTTCAGTTATTAACATTAACTTTATTAATTAACATGAACAATTATTATATAGCATGTATTAATGTCAGTTAATATTCAAAATTTAAACATTAAAAAAAT
>NW_015638880.1:835-1028 GCF_001515625.1 Sinocyclocheilus rhinocerous
TTATTTACAAACCAGTTATTTAGGAGTTCATAAGATAATTTAGAAAGTGTATGTAAATGATTAATAAACAATTTAAATATACATTTATAAATCTTATTATTTAGACACACGATAATAGTTGCTCAGTGTGTTAATAAATGCTTTATTTACACATATTCCTGCTGTAATTCATGATTAAGTCAGGTAGTTATAA
>NW_015638881.1:0-1295 GCF_001515625.1 Sinocyclocheilus rhinocerous
TTCTAAATATTGCTGTTATTGTGTCATAAAATGTAGTTTTAAGAGGTTTTCAGGCGAGAATGTACTTGTTTAAAACTCAAATCTGCTGTTTCTTTATAAAGATAGCGCCTATTTGAAAATTTGCTATGCCGATTTCGGAGCTCTAGGCGATCACCGGGTGCTCAGTGCTCATGTATCCGCATAGAGCAGCCTTAGCTCGGCTAGTCCTTCTGACATTTGCCGCTGGCTCTGATGTCTCTGTAGTGATTAAACATGAGATACAATTAGTTTTGTGTTGGCTATATTTAACAGGCATCCGTGGTCTCATGAATCTATTATTTGCTCCTGGTAATATCGTTTTTTCTGAGCACAAAGTTATGTTTAACTTTATATATTTAATTTGAACTTTACTGTAGTACAGCGCTGACTTTGTAGCATACGTTTGACTGAACTGTTTGCTTTTGTCTTTATTTCCTCTTATATAAGCCTCTTACACTTTGTACTTATTAGGGCTGTCAAAATGGCTGAAAAACTAAATTCGAATTTTGTGCTTAAATAATATCAAAATTCGAATTATATTCAAATTTAAAATGCATAATTTCAGTTAGGGTAAAGAACAGCTTTTGGCTTTTCTCCTGAGGTCACAAGAGGGCGCATTGAGCATAACATGACTTTCCCTGATAAAAAGTGCATAATGTTTAAAATATTGTAAACAAAATAACAATTCAGAAAACACAACAACAATTCAGAAAACATTATAACAATTATAATTAATTAAGTTGCTTAAACAACTATAAACAAAACGACATCATGCATGTATTCATAGTTTAATACAAAGGGCCGAAAGCCAATCACACATAGTACATTTTTCATTTAAAAACACGAGATGCAGTGGGATGGGGAGGGGGGGAAGCACCGCTAGTCTCGAGATATGTTTTTTCAAAGTTGAACTTGCATTAATTTTACATGGCTTTCTAAACATGCGGCTCTTTCGTGCAAAAGGCGCGAGTGCACCGGTAATAGATCCTTTAGAAAATGCGCGAAATATGTGTTGTGTGAACGGCTTGGTTTCAGTTTTGACGTAAACAAGATCTTCTCCGCATTGATGTTCTCTTTTCCCACAATATTTGTAATTAATCTCCGCATTGATGTTCTCTTTTCCCGCAATATTTGTAATCAACAACGCAGCAGTGCAGCATCTAGTGGCTTCAACTGGACAGGCTAACAAAAACATTAAAGTGCAACAACACTAACAACACTTTTGCATCTCGTGATAAGGCTGCCTCCTTAACGCACACCTAAAATTCAAATGCAAC
>NW_015638882.1:0-1227 GCF_001515625.1 Sinocyclocheilus rhinocerous
CGGGAGGAGAAAACTATTTTAACAAGGTCGAGAATAGGACACACACGTTTAAATAGTTGCTTAAGATTAATAGGAAAACACCAGACAGGATGATGTATACACTGTGGAGAAGTGGAAACTGTAGAACATGTAACACTTGAAAAGACTCTGAGAAAAGGAAAGAACTAGAGAAGGCATCGAATAATGGATGGAGTTTAAAAAACCTATCGAGTCTGCCTGGCACACATTCTATAATTAAGACTGTCATGAACTTTCTGAAAGAAACTCAGCTTGTAAACAGGATTTAGGTTGTTGTTGTTATATATATATATATATTAACACACAGTAGCTTATATAAAAATTTTACATCCCAATGACATCACACTTCAGTCCAGTAGATGGCGGTAGTGCACTTCGTTTGCAAACTGCCAATAAAAAACAGAGAAGAAGAAGAAAAATGAAGAAGTTGTTCTTTGATGACTTTAGTACCATGGACAGTAAATCTTTGTAAGCGTGTTTATCAGCTTCTTTCAAACGTCGAGTTCGACAGAAAAATGTGTTCTGATTTGTGCTCATAATAGTCGGCAGTGATACTTGACCGAGAGTGGCTTTTTTTAATGCAGATTAACAAAGTTATTGAACGCTGAAGTCCGAATGTGCGAATATAAAACCAACTTTACCCAAGTCAGGAGAAATGGTTAAGTGATGCTCCATCACATTGCAGTCCTGTGGCATCTGCTCCTTCAGCACAGTGCTTCTTTAGTAGCTAAGACGTTTAAGTATAAAATACAGTAATAATGTACAGGTTTACTGTAATTACTTCTATAATATAGTAGTGGTATATAATACATTTTTGGAAATTTAGCCTAGCATGATTCTGAAATGAAAACTGCTCACCTACATTAAACTTTTCATTCTCACTTTGGTCCATCTGCATCCTTTGCAATATATCTAAGTCTATTTAATAACTCCCCACCAGCAAAATCACTTTTAAATTAGACAACGATGGATGAAACTGCATGAAGAGAATGAATAACATCCCGTAAATCTACTAATTAAGTGAGGAATAATCTAATAATCATCTGTTTTAATGCACAGGGTAATTTGATTAGCTGTGCTGATAATAATAATAATAATACAATTTTGTTCTATGTCTTACCTTTTAAAAGTTCGTCACAGCGGTCTCTTCTGCTGATCGTATGAGCCATTGCTGTAAAAAAAAACTGGTCCATTGGAGTGAACGGAGTT
>NW_015638883.1:0-834 GCF_001515625.1 Sinocyclocheilus rhinocerous
ATTGTGAGCCCCCAGAAAAAACGTGTTAAAAGTTGTTAAAAAAAAAGAAGTTTCACCGCCCTCAACTATTATCATATATGGCACAAGACATACACATCTGATGCCATGTAACCTAATAGGGATTTCTTAAACAAAACACACTAATAAATACATGAAAATAATAGATTTTATTGGACATAAAAAGAGGACCACAATGGAAGTATATGACTTTTTTGTGTATTTTATAATCTATAAATGTGTGGAGCTTTCTTGTACATTTTTATAAAACTTATCTAAAAAGCAAACAAACATCACCAAACATCAAGAAATTAATAATTTATACATTATTATTAAGAAATTATGCATTTATACATATGGGGGGGACACAGGTTGTGGCACAGGGATTAACAAGTAAACTTAAAAATGGCACTTCATGACATAAAGGATGCTGACCCCTGGTTTAGGCTGACACTTTTTCCACACTTCGTGTGTGAACTCAAGTGACAGTTAAGGGATTTTTGTAGTTTGAAACTCTTTCCACACTGATCACATGTGAACGACTTCTCTCCGGTGTGAACTCTCATGTGATACCTGAAGTTGATTTTTGTTGTGAAGCTCCTTCCACACTGTTTGCAGGTGAAAGGCTTCTCTCCAGTGTGACTTCTAACGTGGAATTTAAGATGACATTTTTGAGAGAAGCTCTTTCCACACAGTTGGCAGGTGTAAGGCTTCTCTCCAGTGTGAATTCTAACGTGGACTTTAAGGTGTCCATTTTCAGTGAAGCTCTTTCCACACTGTTGGCAGGTGAACGGCTTCTCTCCAGTGTGAATTCTCATGTGGCCTTTAAGATGTTCT
>NW_015638884.1:0-297 GCF_001515625.1 Sinocyclocheilus rhinocerous
TGCAGAGTAAGTTTTGAGTTGACAAAACCTGATAAAGCCAACCTGCTTAAGATCAGGGGTGTATTCCAGAAAGGAGGTTCAACAAACTCTGGGTTAAAACTTGAACTAGGAGTTGACTTACCTTGAGATTGGAAACTCTGAGTTTTCGGTTTCAGAACAGCTGAACAGAGTTGGTTCAATCCACTCTGAGTAGGTTAACTCTGAGTTTAGCGCGTGCACCACGACTATGAAAAGCCATGATCAATGGAGCTCCGAAATTACGATTCACCATGGCAACAGCTCCCGCCAAAGAGATTT
>NW_015638884.1:370-595 GCF_001515625.1 Sinocyclocheilus rhinocerous
TTTAATTCTAAATGTTATCAGGTGAAACCTGGCAGAAAGGTAATTTATTGAACTAATATTCATTTTCGTGGTATCCCACGGGCAAAAAAGAAAAGAAAAAAATGTGGTAGCAGAAAAAAACAAAACAAAAACATAACTCAATCAGGTAAAGCTTCAAGCGTGACATGGGTGTAGGTTAATGTTACATGACTTTACAAATATTTGACATTCAATAAATATCAATCA
>NW_015638885.1:0-606 GCF_001515625.1 Sinocyclocheilus rhinocerous
ACCACGTCTCTTGTGAATAAAGCCTTGCAGATGGATCCGCACGCTGCCTGTGTTCCCTCCATTACAACGCCCCTGGGCGGCGGCAACAACAATATTACAGCGAGAATAAATCTTACGCCTTCTTTCTTTGCGTGAACATTTGGGCAGCGTTATGCAAATCTTCCCACATCCGTGAACATTTGGGCGGTGTTATGCAAATCTTCCCAGATCGTGACGTAGGTATGTGGGGGCGTGTTAGAACGAGCCGTTTTAGGTAGGCGTGGTTGACTGTAACTTTTATAAAGAATATCTCTTTGGATTTGAGACTTTAGTCTTTGCAACTTTACAGATCTTCTTTATGCACCAAGAACTTGTAACACTCCAAAGAGAAAGGAAAAATTGAAATCGCATCATATGACCCCTTTAATAATTCATGCATCAGAGGGTTAAAAAAGTAAATTTAGCATCCTCTGCACATTTGGCCAAATTTAATTACAGTATACAGCACTATAGCAGTTTCTTGGACTCCTGACACAAGACTAGCTATATCGCTAGGCAGTCATTTCTCAGTTCTGCAAATAAACACATAAAAAATGGTTACAAATACAATTTGACAGTCACACGCTT
>NW_015638886.1:0-607 GCF_001515625.1 Sinocyclocheilus rhinocerous
GATGAACCCAGTCTAGATGAATCTACATTACAAAGTTTAAAAGATAGAGCTAAAGAACAGAAGATGGAAATATGTGAGAGGAATGATGTTATTCCTGTTGAAGGGTCTAAATCCGCTGACCTGCAGTCATCATGTAGTTCAGACTTAACATCTGAGGAATCCATTGTAATACGTATCTGTCACATCACAGAATCACAAACCCTCATGAAACTAAATGAAGAGTCCCAGGAAAATGCTGGAGATGCTGAAAGAGTGGCAGTAGGAGGAGAAACAGACCTACATTTAGAAATTAAAGCACAGATCAAAACATCTGACTCAACCAGTGAAGCAGAAAGAACAGAAAAGAACATACATGATGCTAGTGTTTTAGTGAGAGAAGTTGAAATTATTGGAGATACAGTTACAGTGGAGAGTAATATGACTACTGAGTCAGACTTTCTTCAAAGTTCTGCTGATGCATTGAAAGTATCTCAAAATTATGCGAAAGAAGTTTCAGGAGAAACAGACACAATTCTCAAGCAAAGTGACATCAACATCATTCCTGAAGATTCTCATGGAGCGAAGGCACACTCAAAATCAAGTCCAGTTATTCATAAGAGAAAGATGG
>NW_015638887.1:0-1003 GCF_001515625.1 Sinocyclocheilus rhinocerous
GAGAGATGAGTTTGGAGAGTTATTGTTTAATTGGTGAATTGTAAAGAATGTTTTTAAAGTAGTTGTTTGATTAAAAGAGTTTTAAAAGTAAAAAAGTCTCTCTCTCTCTCTCTCTCTCTCTCTCTCTCTCTCTCTCTCTATCTCTCTCTCTCTCTCTCTCTCTCTCTCTCTCTCTCTCTCTCTCTATCTATCTATCTATCCTGTGCCCTGTTTGCTGTTGGTAATATTCACCAACATAGCAACTCATATGTTCTGTAAGTGTTTTAGTAAACTCAAAACAAATAATTCTACCAAGTAATTAAATGTTTTTGTATGTAGAAAAGTAGGTGTAGCATTTGTTTTCTTTTTTCTTTTGACCACTTTTTTATTGTTCAGTATTGGAAAGACATTAAAAAATGTTTCAGTCAGTTCTCTATTTCAAGCTTTGCCACATAACAACTTTGTTCGAATGACTTCTTGCATGTATTCAGGCATGTTTTAAATTGTGCAAAGTTCTTTTAACTAACAGTAAAACAAATAGTGCAGAATTTAAAAAGAAACTGATTTATTGCACACACATATTTTGATAACAATATTTTAGTTAACTTCCCCCTCATTGTGTAAATCCATACCTGCTTTTGAAGTCTCTCCGAGGAGGTCTGCCTTTAATTGTGCTTACTTTGAAGGAGCCAGGCATATAAAGTCATCTGATTCATCTTGGTCATGTTACTGTACATAGACTACTGACTCCCTGTAACTACATATTCTCTAATTCTAATGAGTCCCTGATGAAGGTGGCAACCATGCCCCTCCTCCATAGCTACCATGGCTAAAGGTCTATGTATATTCATGTGAGGGGGAGGTAAGGACAGCATTGTTCCATTGGCAGGCACATTCATTATTGTAAAGGATTGTATCTATGTAAACCTTACTGGTTAAATAGTCAAAAAATGGCATTGCAACAACCAAGACATACAGCCCAACTATATTAGACAGTGGCAATTTTGTATGAATTTGAATTTTT
>NW_015638888.1:0-523 GCF_001515625.1 Sinocyclocheilus rhinocerous
AATAATGTTCTTTTTAGCAACATCATATGACCCCTTTAAATGTGACTAATGTTTTAGCACATCAGGGCCCGTATTCACAAAACATAGCTCGTATTCTCCTAAATAGCAGTAAAAGTTTTTAGCTAAGAGTTTTCTCTTAAAACCTATTCACAAAGCTGCTGAGACAAACTTTTACTAAGGAATAGACAGAAGTCTTAAGCTAACAGTAAGGGGGCGGGGCTGAGCTTGTTGCTATGGGTGATGTCAGCATGCTTATTAACTATGCACACAGTGATTGGCTGATAGTCTCTGTCTAGAGATTTATTCATAGAAATATTGTAGAGCGCAATATTATGTTGCCATATTCAAATAAAGGTTTTAAAATAAAAATGTTAATTGCCACATTCAAATAAAAATTTTAAAATGCAGGCTAAATGTCACTAATTAAACAAGTATGCTATATATTCAGCTAATTGTCAGCCTCTTATATGTATGCCTCTCGTAAACAATTAGTCAATATGCATTAGGGCTGCCCTCGACAAAA
>NW_015638889.1:0-1144 GCF_001515625.1 Sinocyclocheilus rhinocerous
TACCTTTTGCCTTGCTGTTTCGGACTGTGTTTGCCCCTCGCCTGGCTCACGTTTACGGATTACCTCTCTTGCCATCCCATCGAGTCGTCTGACTCGAGCCTGTTTTGGATTGCTCTTTTGTCTTGCCTGTGCCATACCCGTTTGCTGTTGTTCAACCCTGCCTGTTTTTTTTACCATGTTTATTAATAAAAGCTTGCATATGGATCCGCACGCCTCTCGTCTCGTCGGCTCCGTAACAATACCATAAATGTATTATTGTTGAGTAAAAATATGCTCCTTTTTCCCCAATGCTGAATCTACTTTTCAAGGTCATTACAATAAATACATAACTTCAATGACAGACAGAGACACATTATTAACAATTCTCAATGTTTATTTAAACCTCAAATGGTTTTAGCATTGCAAAACATAAAATGCACCATGTTTTTAAATAAAAAGAATGCTGAAAGAAAGAAACAAACAAAAAATAAAAACATTTTGTAACAGCAGCAACACACAAACTTCAATTTTTTTTGCTGAATTTGATTTTGATTTTTTGAGACTATTTCAATAAAATAAATACAATAAAACAAAACAAAACAAAAACAATACAAAACAATTTTTAAATTATACATGTCCAAAAAATATTGCAATTCTATAAAGAATTGCTCTGTGTTAGGCTCTGTCCACTTTAATTAAATCTGGGAAGGTGGGGTCCTCTATTGTTGGAGGCCAGTATGATGAGGGATGAGGGGTGTAGGTCACTGCATCAGCCCTAAGCTGAGATGTTGTAATTGGGTACAAAATTCTTGACATTGGCTCAGTCTCTGGAGCAAACTGACTGTGTACTGGATAAGCCTCAGAGGGTGGCGGTACTTGATAGTATGGGAGCTGGGTGGTTTGGCTCAGTCTCTGGTCGGGGAGAGGAGGTAATGGTTTCATCCAGGGCTCTGCATTGGTATGCACATGGGTTCTAGTTGGATCTGATGAGGGGCTCCAGCATGGTGAGGCATAATGGTGTGTCGACAGGCTAGTCTCTCTGCTCACAGGGGGTGGTGACTGGAAATTAATGTTTCTGATTTGGGTTTTCCACAGCATTTGTGACAGTTCCTCAACAAATGGGGGTTGGGTTTTCCCAGGCTGTGGCCAAGGATGACGGTCTGGG
>NW_015638890.1:0-164 GCF_001515625.1 Sinocyclocheilus rhinocerous
GAAGTTTCTTAGTGGCAGTTGCCTCGTTTCTCATTACTACATGCAACGCATGCAGTACTGCAAGTATCTGTAATTATTACATTCTTTTGAGCAACAGCCAGGGATTCCTGACATTTTTCAGCAGGTTTGTCTGTTCCAGACCTCACCTTTTTTTTTTTTTTTTT
>NW_015638890.1:431-590 GCF_001515625.1 Sinocyclocheilus rhinocerous
ATGCTTGAACTAACTGGCTTGCCACATCGCAATTGCTCAACAAACCCTGCCCTGCCAGCCAACAGGGCCAGTACTGTCTCAATAATGCCTCCCAGAAATGTGATTTAACACACTGTCTTTGATATTTCCAAGCAGAAACTAACAGCTAGCTGTAAAGGT
>NW_015638891.1:0-1006 GCF_001515625.1 Sinocyclocheilus rhinocerous
ACTGACCAGGCTAAGATTAAACAAGGGTTTGTGGATCAGAATTTTAGTTTCTTTTCTGTTGTTTTTATAATAATGTAAGTTATTGATTAATCAACTAACTTTTTACAGTTGTCTTTTCTTTTTGTGCCCGTTTGGTCTTTTCTTTGATTAGCAACGAACACTGTACTGCAGTGAATGCAATGTTTTCATACTGTGCCCTTTTCTGTGCTTTCCAGACCCTGCCATGTACCCTGCCTCTTCATACAGACTGTCATGATGTCCTCTCAGAAGGTAGGCTCATCTTGCCTAAAGGGTTTTCAAATTTGCAGCAGCATATTGCTGACAGGCCAGAAAAAGGGATCAATGTCACGTTATAATGTGATACATTACCAGTTAAAAGTTAAAAGTTTATTAAAGAAGTCTCTTCTGCTCACCAAGCCTGCATTTATTTGATCCAAAGTACAGCAAAAACAGTAACATTTTGAAATATTTTTACTATTTAGAATAACTGTTTTCTATTTGATTATATTTTAAAATGGAATTTATTCCTGTGATTTTGTGGTGTAATCTGCCGCTCGTCTGAGGAACCACACTCAGTCTTGAGTTTTGATGCCAGAAGAAACACACTTTATTACAATGAGAATAAAGCGGAGACGCTCTCTGCAGAAAAACATCTCCAGAATGATCATCTTGTTTTCTTTTTATACAGTTCTGACTTTAAGGCGTTTTCCATACATAGAATGGTTCCTTTGTGCATACAGTTCGCCCTAGCGAGGAGGGGCTCTTGTTATGGTAAAGAAAGAAGCCAGCCCACTTGTTTCCAGATGTTTTTCATCTGGGGGTCCTTGCACTTCAGCCACGTAGGCATATTTTACACCCAGGCTTCTATGATTTTAATGGAAGAATAACTGGATATATAAGTGGCTAGATTAGTCTTGATTATACTCAAACAATTCATATTTTAACCAATAAAAATCTACTACAATTTCAAAGCTGAATTTTTAGCATCATTACTCCAGTCACATGA
>NW_015638892.1:0-641 GCF_001515625.1 Sinocyclocheilus rhinocerous
TTCTTGGTCTACACTATTAAACTAACTTTCCAGTACCTTTTTGTATGGTCATGCATTCTGAGTCCAGGTTTCTGCACAAGCCATTAGTAACTTTTACATCTATCCAACCTCCAGTAGCTACCCTGGAGTACAATCCAAGGTTCCAAATTAAGCCACTCTTACACCACAAACACACTAATTGTAAATAAAATAAATCGCGTTAGGTGATGCGTCTTACGTGCTGCTCCGCGTCGAGTGTTAATTGACTCATTGTTCTTCGCTCAGAAATTCTCTGATCAAAAGTCAACATTTATTACAGTTCGGCTGTGTTTGGTGTTTAATGTCCTCCGTGCCGAGAATTGACCAACTACACTGTCCTTCTGTAGCTGCTAAAGTGCTTGTTTTGATGTCAGCGCCCTCTGGTGGATGTGACGTGCAAGGATGTCGTTGTGGTTTTTGTAGTTGAGAGTCCTGATGTCTTTGGAACATAAAACTGTTATTCTTGGTTTTACACGAGCGAGAAGAGTAGAGTTTATTTAACCAATCTTTTGTTTTCGGCTAAATATCTTTAACTTTTGTAAGAGGAAGCCTTTTTCCTGAATACTTAATTCTGTATGTATCAGTTTTCTGATTCTTATAAGAAAGCGGTGAATTAAATTTTT
>NW_015638892.1:746-950 GCF_001515625.1 Sinocyclocheilus rhinocerous
CTTCATTGCGTTGTTTTGCGCGGTGTAAACAAAACCATGTCTGCATTTGTGATCGAAGAAATGAACAAGTGCTACCATACACTGCTCAAAACTCTCCTTTGAATCGTCAGTGGCAAATTCTTCAAATATATATTAAAAAAAAAAAACAACGTATTTTCACTCGGAGTCAGAACAGCCGGCTTTGTAGTCTCCTCTACCAGGATC
>NW_015638893.1:0-557 GCF_001515625.1 Sinocyclocheilus rhinocerous
CTACAATAACCAGCCGTGAAGGAGGAAACATGTCGCTGATGTACGACCCTTTTTAAAGTGTGTCCTGTCAGCTTGTGTCATATGTTTTTCAGTTTTAGCAGCACTGCCGAAGCTGCTTTGAAACTGTTACTACAAGCTGCACATGGTTTTAAGTAAGTTCAATTACAGTCAAGCCATTTTAGCATTAAAAAAGAACATTTTACACGAAATATCCCCAGAAAACACCATATTTTGCATCTGTTTGTTTGAGCAAAGAAAATCAGTGATAAAAATGTTTTTTTTTTTCATCATCAAAAATGGAAATGGACTGTTGATGAAAATAGAATGCAAATAACACCATATTAACAATGCAAAAATAAGTAAAAAAAAAAAAAACACCTAAAAAGAATGTAATCACAACTTCTTGTTTTTGTCATTATTCATTTTTTTATTTATCCTAAAAAGAAATCACAACTTTTTGTTTTTGTCATTATTCATTTGTTTTTGTTTTTTTTTTATTTCAGCTTTAGTTGTTTCATACAGTAGTTTTAGATATTTTAGCAGTTTTGTTTGTTTTT
>NW_015638894.1:0-929 GCF_001515625.1 Sinocyclocheilus rhinocerous
TTTTATTAATTCACTATTTGTAAACTGATGTTTACTGTACATTTTTTAGAAATGTCAATAGCATTTGTATTAAAACTATATTCACTGAATGTAATTAAAAAAAATCGAGAATCTAATCGAATCGAGAGCTTGCGAATCGAAATCGAATCGAATCGGGATGTCTGAATCGATACCCAGCCCTACCGTGAACACACACCCGGAGCAGTGGGCAGCCATTTTTTTTTGCCACGATGCAGGAGCAATTCCAAAACAGTCCTTTAATAATAAATCCACACAAGAAACAGAAGGAATCCAGGAACAAGGGGTAGCACAACACCAACATAACTTCAACTCACATGATCAATAACTGGCTAGGACTGAACAGAAACGGGGAAAACTTCCCAGAACAGAAAAAGCAAGAGGGACTAAATGACTTAATTAACAAGACACAGGTGAACAGAATAAACTAATCAGGGCAACTAAGGAAAACTAGATCAACAAGGCAGACAGAAAACAGAGGCTGCATTCGAAATCGCACACTCAATGAGTAGGTACTTAATTTCAATAAGTACTTACTTAACGAGCGCTAAAAGAGTAGGTACTCTACAGCCAAATCTCGTTGAGTATGAATGCGATCCAGGCATCATCCGCCATGTTGATGTTATCATGTGATCTACGATGTTATAACAAGTGCAACAACTTAAAAGATACGAGTGACAGGTTTAATCGATCTCTCTGTATATATTTTGATGTTTATGAAATTTCCTCATTTTGTGGTCTTGTTGAAGAAACAGCTGCCCTTTTATTGTGATTGTAGTATAACCAATAAATTTTGGGTTGATTTAAATTTTTATATTTATCACAGTTTAATCCTTAAATATAAAATTTTTTATTACGAAAACCCGAAATCGTTATCTCTTGAATATGTTGTTACTTTATTTTATGTGCAA
>NW_015638895.1:0-552 GCF_001515625.1 Sinocyclocheilus rhinocerous
ATACCCGGTTCTTGGAAATTTGGAACCGGTTCTAAAATGGAACCGTTTTTCGATACCCAACCCTAGCCGTAACAGATGACGTCAAATCTTGCAGGATTCCATAAACTACACAGAACCCCACTATTCGGACAAATATACATAATGAAAAGATTATACAAAATTTAATACCATGGAAAATGGCATTTAAGACTTTTTAAGGGCCTTAATTTTCTCTAAATTGATTTATCAACTTGTAATACTTTAAGACCCCGCGGACACCCTAACTAAGTAATGCGCTTATGCAACTTTACACATTTACAATTACTTGCTATATTTTATTTACTATTATTCCACTAGGTCTGAAATATATATTGTATGTTTTAATCCCCTGGAACACACTACAAACATGATGATCTAGATTAGATGATGCATTGCTGTGTCTCTGTCATAATTAAATAATTAAGCAATTTTGGAGAAAGTGGATGTACGTGTTTTTTTTTTACATACATTTTTTTGTTTTGTTTACAGTCTTTAACGGACATTAATATAAGACAATACTGCAAAAACAGTTTA
>NW_015638896.1:0-535 GCF_001515625.1 Sinocyclocheilus rhinocerous
TGAAGCGCCGAAGCCGCCTGTCCAGCTGAAGTGTAGGCGCGTCCAACGAGAGCTGAAGTGAACCTACACGGCTTGGATGGGTGAGTGGCCTTTGCTCTCCAGCCGATGGCCGTGGGCGGGCAGAGATGCGCAGCCACTGACTCATCTAGGGGAGGTGGCTTATCGTACCCCTTTTCTTCAGCGCCGTCGATGGAAGTGAGGGCGGATGAAGAAGCAGTATGGAGGCGGGCGGAGTAGGGAGCGCGCCACGATCTGGTGAGCTCGTCATGGACCTCCGGGAAAAACGGAGAGGAACGCTGACGAGGGGCCTGGCGGTGCCCCAGCAGGAACCACTCATCCAGATGGCTGCGGGAGGGCTCCTCTGGCGGAGACCACTCTAAACCCAACTCTTCAACTGCTTTGGAGAGGATACAGAGAAGCTCGGCATCCATCCCGTCTTTGGTGGCGCTGGGCGCGGATGATGGCGAGGGGGTGGGGTCATTCACCGAGACCAACAGCTCCTCTGCATCCGATGCTGCCAATGACATGCTGTCAT
>NW_015638897.1:0-206 GCF_001515625.1 Sinocyclocheilus rhinocerous
ACACGCAAATGTTGCAAGACAGAACCAATCAATCACAGAGAGCATGCACTCACTGCTGACAGTGCATTCAAACAGGACTGCGTTTCAAAAATAATGTTTGAATTATTTCACAATAAACAAATTGAAATTGTAGCCTACATAGTTTGTGCAATTACAATTATTTAAATTGAACGTTGAAAGATAATATTGATCATGTTCTATTCTGT
>NW_015638897.1:1729-1955 GCF_001515625.1 Sinocyclocheilus rhinocerous
GACGCTAATATCGTTATCTTTATAGTTATCGTTCTTGGTGTGAACGGGGCTTTAAACTTGTTAGCCCCCTGTGTGTTTATATAGCCCTAGTTTTTCTTTAGTTCCTTGTGAATTGTTGAATCTAATGGTTGTCTGTTTGCCAGTCTTATTGTTTGTTCTAGTTTTTCCATTAAATACCTGAACATAGATCCTTGCCTCTGCCTGTTTTCCCCAGCTTCTCCACAAT
>NW_015638898.1:0-276 GCF_001515625.1 Sinocyclocheilus rhinocerous
TTTTTTATGTCAGCAGGTTGAAGCGACCCCAATAACGTGATATTTGGGCCCTGGAATGTGAATTTTACCAGTATAACCCCGCCAAAAAATTTTTTATTTTACCCCCCAATGCGATTTTTACTGGGGGACCCCCTCGAAAGCAACTGGGCTATTTTCAGGTTAGTTTTGAGTAGTAATTGGGCGGGTTTTGTAGCGAAAACCTGGCAACCCTGCACCAGACAGAGCTGTCGGCGATTCTTCCTATTGTAAAGTCATGCAGTGTGTAACCTCGTTCCA
>NW_015638898.1:312-590 GCF_001515625.1 Sinocyclocheilus rhinocerous
CGTCGTTCCATCGTGCAGTGTGAACACAGCAACAACTGAATGCTACCCCAGATAGTCCTTCAGTGTGAAACCAACAGTGATGCGACGTCTTCGTGCAGTGTGAACTCGGCATTAGATGAAATCAACTGAAATAAAACACATTAAATCTCTCAAGATTTCAGTAGAAGATAACTCCACAAACAGTATCACCAGCTTCATGCATTACTAACCAGTCAGACTTTATTTCTGGAGTGTCTAAAACAGAAGTTCTTTATTGAGAATTAAGGTTTAGATTTTTT
>NW_015638899.1:0-574 GCF_001515625.1 Sinocyclocheilus rhinocerous
GTAAACAAATTATGAGAATAAAAGAGTGTTGGCGTGTGACAGGAGAGCATTCTGTGAGATGAGACTATAAAAGACATCTGTAGTAAAAAGTTATTTTTTATGCTGTTTATTTGTCTATGTGGTGTTTTTAATATGCTTTTAGACAAACCATGTGCCTATCCATTTATCAACACCATTGCTGAGTATTTTCTCCTTAAAACTGTAGTTTCCCCAAAGGCAGTCACAGAAACGCGGTTTGAAACAGCCCTTTTTTTGCTACGTCACAAAATTCAATAACCAGTCAAGGGATCCTATCCTCAGCATATCATTAACTATGCTGCAAAGCAGAGGGTCTAGTGAGCAGGCAGCCAGGTTAATCCGGTAACAGGTAAAGCAGAGGGGTGAGAAGGCAGCCAGGTTAATCCAGTAACAGGTATATTTTTCTGTAGATGTTTCGCTAACTGTTAATATGTCCCCCTATGTTCACAGTGTCATGTGCTGTTACCGCTATTTATTTGTATTTAGAACCACTAACTTGAATAATAACCCACGGCAACAGTGTAAAAGTAGCCCGGAGTCAGACGCACCTCTCCTG
>NW_015638900.1:0-346 GCF_001515625.1 Sinocyclocheilus rhinocerous
TTTGGATGAATATGTAAACATATGCTGCACGCTTTTCTCTCAAAAACAAAATAAACACATCAAAAACTGACAGTGGTGTGAAAGCAGCAATTAAAAACGCATCTGATTACAGCAATGTGGATGTTTGCACGAGCTCTGCAGTTCGGTACTCCAGTAAAGTCCAGTCACATCACATTTATTTATATTATACTTTATGCAATAGATAGCCTTAAATCAAGCTGCTTTACAGTATTAAACATGAAAAACCAGAGTCAGTGTCGCTTTCAGTTAGAATTACAACTTGATTTTCTGTTATAAAGCAGCTCTCCAGTGTGGAGCTAGCTAATGATAAAATAGGTTTGTTCGT
>NW_015638900.1:869-1005 GCF_001515625.1 Sinocyclocheilus rhinocerous
TCAGTGAAATGACGATTAGTCGATTAATTGTACTAATAATGGTTAGAATAATCGATTATCAAAATAATCATTTGTTGCAGCCCTAGTCACGGATTAGTAGTACAAAACGAGGATTTGTAAAGAAAAATGTCGGAGG
>NW_015638901.1:0-505 GCF_001515625.1 Sinocyclocheilus rhinocerous
TAGTGCTTCTGGGCAAAAGAAGTGAAAGCAAGCCCACATATGCTGAAAAGCTGCTCTCTCAACGAGAGAAAATTGCTTTATGCAATGTTAAGTGCAAAGCTTGCCCACATGAAAGATGTTTATGGCTAATGAAATGTTCATGAAAAATGTGTCTAACTTATGAAATCAAATATTCTTTGCAATACTGAAAGACCGTTTTTAATGTGTTGAAGTTCAATGCAGAGCAAATTAGGTTAGAGTTTCAATGCACAGCCTTGTCAGTTTAGAGCTTCTGTGAACACTAATGCTGTTTTAGTGCTTCTTGTAAAAGAAGTGAAAGTAAGTCCACATATGCTGTAAAGCTGCTCTCTCAAAGAGAGAAAATTAATTGCTTTAATGATAAGAGCAAAGCTTCTGTGCTTCTGTGCTTCTGAGCTTCTTTGAACTCTAATGCTGTGTTAGTGGTTCTGGGCAAAAGAATTGAAAGCAAGCCCACATATGCTGTAAAGCTGCTCTCTCAATGAGA
>NW_015638902.1:0-974 GCF_001515625.1 Sinocyclocheilus rhinocerous
CCCAGGAGAAGTCTGTTTAATCCCCACCAATGCTCTTTTCATCTCGTACAATGTGAAATCTGAATCTAGTGTGCCTCCATCTGGATTCTTTGTAACAAATATCTGAGCATTATCCATCACACACTGTTCCCTGTACTTCCTCATATCCTCTGATATATTCGCATTGCTATGAACCTTAACAAATGTCTCCACTAATATTTCAGCTTTATCACTATCAGTTACTGCAATATTGTTGTTGTCAACTAACACCGGAATGCTAGTATTCCTCTGAATTCCTCCCATTTTCCTGATCATACCCCACAGTTCATTAATTTCAATTTCTACCCCAATTTTATTACAAAACTCTCTCCAATAATTTTTCTTTGCTCTTCTAATTTCTCTCCTCACCATTGCCTGAGCTCTTTTATAATTAATAAAATCAGTGAACACTAGCGATTTTCTTGCTTTCCTAAGGGCTTTATTTCTGTTACAAACTAATTCACTACATTTTTCATTCCACCATGGGACCGCTTTTCTTCTGTTTTTAGATTTGTTTTTGCCAATTACCTCCTCTGCTGTATTTCTAAGTACATCACTTATTTTATTACTTAACTCATCTACATCCATATCCGAATAGTTAATTTCAGCCATTTTATTTTGACACAATTCTTTAAAAATCCCCCATTCAGCAGTCTTAAACTTCATCTACATCCATATCCGAATAGTTAATTTCAGCCATTTTATTTTGACACAATTCTTTAAAAATCCCCCATTCAGCAATCTTAAACTTCCATCCTGGATTTCTCACCACTTCCACTTTTGTTATGTCCACCCCAATTTTAACAACAATAGGAAAATGATCACTTCCTATAGTACTTTGCTTCATTACATTCCATTCACACTTTCCAGCTATATTATCAGGCACTAACGTTAAATCTAATGCTGAATCCCGCCCACGATTAACATCTATTCTTGTATTACTTCCATCGTTAATG
>NW_015638903.1:0-147 GCF_001515625.1 Sinocyclocheilus rhinocerous
TATATTTTTGAGATGGAAAAATGCAGTTTTACAAATGCTAGTAACATGGCTTTCAAACGAAAGATTGCTATCAAATAGCACAGCTAGGTTCCGAACTGATGACGAAGAATTGACAGAGCAGCCATCAAGTGTTAGACGGTGTTCTAG
>NW_015638903.1:269-486 GCF_001515625.1 Sinocyclocheilus rhinocerous
ATCTATGACTTCTGGAAGCACCTCTTTTAGGAGCTTAGATGGAATAGGGTCTAACATGCATGTTGTTGGTTTAGATGATTTAACAAACAAGTTTAATTCTTCCTATCCTATAATTGAGAATGAGTGGAATTGTTCCTCAGGGTATCTATAGCGCATCTGATGCGATACTGTGGCTGACGGCTGCATGGTTACAATTGTATCTCTAATAGTATCGATC
>NW_015638904.1:0-855 GCF_001515625.1 Sinocyclocheilus rhinocerous
CAAAATATCGTCTAATTATCGTCATCGATAAAATCCCAGAAAATACCGAGATATTATTTTTTGTCAATATCGCACACCCCTAACTGCCATTCATTAACAAAACATGCATACCTCCACTGGTATAAAATTGTAATATTTGGTCTACTGAAAATATAAAAAATAAAGTTTGACTGAATGCTACTTCAAGTGTCTGCTGTTCTGTAAAACAATTCAATCTCCATTACCAACACAGGGCTCTCCAGACTGCGACTAAATTTTGTAAGCGGTCGAACTGGTGTGACCAATGCGTTGGCCAACTCATAAGCACTGCATATGAGAAACAAACAGGCAAATGAAAGAAAAGCGTAACGAAAGGGCACTACTCGTTTGAGCTGCGCAGAGCAGACATTCATCAGCTGTGACCAATAATTGAGCACAACGCAGCACAAGCGAACTGGTCTGAGCTCAGAACAGGTTTATTCGGGAAACCAGTGTTGGTCTCGTGACATTTTTACTGCACAGCACCGTGAGATTCAGTGAGAAGCATTTGAATTCGCCACAGAATGAATAAGAGAAGCATTCGTATTCTGGACAGAATTGTTATAATCACAGATCAAACAGAAGCATTCGTATTCTGGACAGAATTGTTATAATCAGATCAAACAGCACTGACGTAGAAAAACCAGAAGTAGTAACACTAACTATAGTCTCAGCCTCAGACGTCACGCCCACGGACTGTTGGCTGAACGACTGATGCATACAGCACATAAAATTGGAAACACTTCGGGATTTTCGAAGTCGTCATCGGATTGGTAGAATAATACATTTCCGGTAGACGTGTGTGTCGTGTTCTTTAGCATTCCGCCTGGAAACAAA
>NW_015638905.1:0-1309 GCF_001515625.1 Sinocyclocheilus rhinocerous
TAGAATAATTAAATGTATCATTTTGATGGCGGATTGTAATCCAGATGTGTTTATAAAACGCATGTGAATGAAATTAAATTTTATATTCCAGTTTTATGTGCTTCTGATTACAGATAGCCTGGGATTACAAAAGATTTGTATTTTAAAGAAAACCAGTTAGAAGGGAGCATAATTTGCTTTTTGTGTTAAAAGAATTTCTTAATATGAAGTTCGAGTGGTATGACAATTAGATTAGACTGCAGAAATTAAAATCTACTCGCTTATACACACTATATTCACATAGTCACGTAATGCTGATGTTGTTAACATTAAGGCCCAATCCCAATTCTATTTTATACCCCTTCCCCTACCATTAACAATTTGAGAATAAAGTATAACAATAATAATAATTTGCACGGTTTGATGTGATATAAGCTAATTAGATTAAATCACCATTGGTAACTCGATTTTATTGTAATGCTGTTTTCATCAGTTGGTCAGAACAAACGTGGCAAACTTGTTACTTGTTCAAATGACAATATCCGGTGAAAATTCTTATTTGGGTCATATATTCCAAGATGTAGGCTAGAATGTGTGATTACTAATTGCTTATTTGAGTCATATATTCCAAGACGTAGGCTAGAATCTGTGAGTGCAAAGTACAATATCCACACCGGTGCGGTGACTGACTGCCATACATTCACCTCAAAACATTAGATTCATCTGCGCTGGAGCCGTGCCGCCGCACAACCCATGCAAGGAAGATAATTCCATACACACAGCTGCAATTGCAGGTTTTCAAACAGAGATGGCGACAAAGAGGCAAAACTTATGGACTGCAGCTTTAAATAATTTTTTTCAATATATTTAAAAATGTTTCAGCATGGACAAAAAATGCTACTCCTATAAGCGTTTTGAGAGGGGGAAAAACTAAATTAGTAGGCTGTACGTTGCATTTTATTATTACATTCAGAAATAATGTAGTCTAAAATAATGGTAAATAAAAGCAAAATAAGAAACGCAATTAGGCTATTTTAGTTCCGTTCTCTCCACAACAGATCCTCTAAAGTTGTATTTAGGCTAAATATAAGCGTCAAACCAAAACAAATTAATTTAAAAGCAAAACTGAAGCCTACCTCTCTCATTCTGCACGAATCCAGATGTTTCCATATTCGCGAAGTATCTGGATGCTAACCTATTATTTATTATGTAAACTATAGGCTTTGTTCTTCATTCTAGCATTATCGCCATAAAACATCAAAAACATCATATAGGCTATATCAGTAGTGAGGCGCTGGTCACACTGAACGGCACAGACTGTACTACAGAC
>NW_015638906.1:0-279 GCF_001515625.1 Sinocyclocheilus rhinocerous
TATCTAATTGATATTAGGGCTTATTTGTTGCATTATATTTATTTTTCCGCATTTTTACAGTATTGCGCGTTCTAACCAATCACACACCTTTATTCTGAGCTTATGAATGCAATGGCCAATCAGAGGCGTTCAGATGAGTCATCACTGAAACAGCAGAGTTCTGTTGTTCAGCACGTGCTGACTGAATTCTGATTCGCGAATTCTATCCTCATAAACAAAGTACAGATGTACGTGCGATGTAAGTATAAGAGATTTATTCATCATACAGTGTATATTCAC
>NW_015638906.1:412-551 GCF_001515625.1 Sinocyclocheilus rhinocerous
TTCTGTAGCTGCTTTTTGAATAACTGAGGAAATGTAAGCATTATAATTAGTAACTTATGATGTTTCTATTAATTTGTTATCATGTTAAACACAGATTCAGTCATATTAAAAACATTAGGCTGCTTTTAGCCTTACGCTG
>NW_015638907.1:0-557 GCF_001515625.1 Sinocyclocheilus rhinocerous
GACTTCTCTTTTTGTTTTAATGATGCTTTCTTTGGATTGTTTGATTATTCAAAAGAGAATACCGGAAAATATTACATAATTTATGTTTCCTGTTGCTAAATTTCACATTCATAAGCAAAAGTTTACTGGCTCTAAACCTCTCTTCTCCTTATTTAAAGTGGACTTGGATAAGTATGTGGAAACTATACAAAGTTCTGTTAATTTGAAAGCTATGAAAACAGTATCTTTATATTCGTCCTTTTTGTCTTCTTAAGATGTAATTTTATTACCTTGTTTTTTTGTGGTTGTTACCCTGGCAACAAATCTGTGTGTATATTCTGTTGTTTTTCTGTTTTTGTTTTTATCTTGTCTTTATTTATGATTTTGATAATTGTACTGCCTTAATTTTTTATGTTTGTATTGTTTAATATAAAAAAAAATAAATAAATAAAAAAAAAAAAACGCTCTGAAGTCTAAAAAAAATAAAAAAAGAAGTTACAAACTGAATCAAATGATTCACAATACGCGCTTTGAAGTCCCGATCTGAATCAAAAGATTCGCGAACCCACTCTAAAGTC
>NW_015638908.1:0-590 GCF_001515625.1 Sinocyclocheilus rhinocerous
CCGAGACCCGGGTATGTCCCTAAAGTGCCCACTTCCTTGCCAGGTCCTATTGTACTGCAAGGCTTTTGTCCTCCTCCCTTCCAGGAAGCAGGCCAAGAAAGACTCAAACTGCTCTGTCCAGTGCGAGCTCTGAATGCTTACGTTCACAGAGCTGCCCAGTGGCGTAAGGCAGATCAGTTACTCATTTGCTTTGGTCCACCTAAGAAAGGGTTTCCAGCGAGCAAGCAAACCATGAGTCGGTGGGTGGTTGAGACCATCACACTGGCCAATGAGTCCTCTGGCCTCCAGTCACCTATAGAGGTCAGAGCAAACTCGACTAGGGGTATGGTGGCCTCCAAGGCCGTACCAGTGGGCGTGGCCCTTGCCTCCAAGGACCAGTGGGCGTGGCCCTTCAAGATGTTTGTGCTGCGGCAGGTTGGTCCTCTCCACACACATTCATCTGTTTCTACAATCTGGACCTGATATCTACCCCAGGGTCCCAAGTTCTATCATCTTGATGTGCTTGCCAGATACACACCAGACAGGGACATGCTCGTATAGCTCGTAAAAGACAATGCAGAAAAGCTGAGCGGATGTGGCGGAAGACGAAA
>NW_015638909.1:0-607 GCF_001515625.1 Sinocyclocheilus rhinocerous
TCCCTGTAGTGACGTCAAAATATAATCATTTGCGTATCTGACTCGACTGACTGACTGTCAGTTGTGATGTTAAATTAAGCTTGCAACATGTCGAGAAACTTACAGCTCATATATTATCCTCTCATGCAGTTATAAACGCAGCATTGTGACTGAACCACTTCTACTTCTGCTGCACGAGATGAGAACACATTTTTATCATTTTCTGAGTCATGAAAAAGTCTGCTTTTGTGATATATTTCCTTCTTTCTTTACTGCAAGACGTTTGCTCGGTCTAGATGCGCTTAAATCTGCACTAACCATGCGTTCCTGTCACGTATCACACATGCGCACTTCAATAAGCCGAAAGAAAGCGGGTTATTGCGTTGCGCACTCCAATAAGCCGACAGAAAGCGGTTATTGCGTTTACATGCCTCGGAGTAAGAGGCAAAAAACTACCTGTTGCGACCGGTTTATGCTTACGCCATTTATGACCTTACTCCGACAAAAGAAAACGGGTTACCGCGTTTACATGACCAAGTGCGTTTTCGCTTATTAAGCATAATCGGCTGAAGAACGTTCATGTAAATGCGCTCATTGAGCTCTTGCAAAGGAACGAAACTGACTGCAA
>NW_015638910.1:0-429 GCF_001515625.1 Sinocyclocheilus rhinocerous
CTGAACACATGGCTACAAAGAATCTGCAGCTTAAAAGGAGTCAATATAATAGACAACTTCAATCTTTTCTGGGGCCATAGACAACTGTTTAAATTGGATGGCCTCCACCCAAACAAACTTGGTGCAAGAGTGCTAAAGGACAATATCTCCGTCTCCCTCCGTCATCCTTCAGTAGTGTGTGCCAAACTACTCAACCTGAATGGCACACACACACCTGGACAGAGTATGAGTGACGACAGGACTTCATACATACTTCCGAGTCATCATGTGGTTGACACATCCCACAAGGACACTGATAACACCACGCAGCCACAACAAGCACTGCTCATGGACACCATCCCGGCTGAGCCCTGCCCACAGAGCTCATCACACACAAACACATACACTCACTCACACACACACACTCACTCACACACACACACATTCATA
>NW_015638910.1:1172-1299 GCF_001515625.1 Sinocyclocheilus rhinocerous
AGTGCAACAGTCCTCAATGAAACAGCCCCTCCTAACTTTACTTTCATGAGTGTCTGCAGAACTGTTGGAGGTGTAGCGGGTGTATTTAAAGATGTCTATCAATGCAAGCAAGTGTCATTTGTTCAGT
>NW_015638911.1:0-239 GCF_001515625.1 Sinocyclocheilus rhinocerous
AGATGTCGGCGAGAGTACTCCCGGTTGGGCTTCTATACTTGCCGCACGCAAGCAAGACTTATCCATCCGATGCCGTGAGTATTGATCTCCCGTTGGGTGTCGCAAGAGTCCTCCTTGCCGGACGGCCCAAAGCCTTTTTATCTGCCAAACCGAGAGGACCCACACGTCCGTCGTCCTGAGTCTTGATCTCCAGTCGGAGGCTTCATGGGCCCTCTCGGTCAGCCATTTTTGCCCTCTGC
>NW_015638911.1:859-967 GCF_001515625.1 Sinocyclocheilus rhinocerous
TTCTTTTAATTGTGATGATTTTGGCTCACATTTAACAAAAACCCACCAATTCACTATCAATTCACGTCTCAACAAATTAGAATACTTCATAAGACCAATAAAAAAATA
>NW_015638912.1:0-512 GCF_001515625.1 Sinocyclocheilus rhinocerous
AATGAAGATGATTGTGTGTTGACCGTCTGCGTCTTACTTTCAGTTCATTCAAATAAATGTTTGCATGTTGGCTTGCAGAAGAGATACTCAGCTACTTGTCCGCAGCGATGCGTGTTGCATTAGCACAGTCTGACTAATGTCATATAGCCTATAACACGCTCACACGTTTATAATTTTTTCATTTTGGGAGGAGTAACATTTACATACATGTGGTTTAAACAACCAGATGCATACACTTGTGTCCAGTTTCGTCTGGAATGCGGCCCAGACCACCTCCTGAAGTGGTTTGAGCGATCGGATTTATATCCATCTCGAATGCGTTTCGGAGGGCATTTACACCTGGTCTTTTCACGATCGGATAGCTATACGATAAGAAAAAAACGCATGTAGTGACCAGGTGTAAACAGGCCCATGTTACACAACTTGCATTCTCTTTTAACGTTCCAAAACTGGATACCCGCCAAGATGGACATTTTGACATAATTTTGTATGTATTTGAACGTTTTAGCGCA
>NW_015638913.1:0-288 GCF_001515625.1 Sinocyclocheilus rhinocerous
AGGTGGTGAGCCTGCAAGCGCTGCCCCTGGAGGAGGCAGACCTAGTCCTAGCTTTGCTCTGTCCCATCCAAGCCTTGAGAGGCTACGTAGACCGGGCACAAAGCTTTAGGACCTCAGACCAGCTCTTTGTCTGTTACGGAGGCCGGCAGAAGGGGAATGCCGTCTCTAAGCAGAGGATGGCCCACTGGATTCTGGATGCCATCACCCTGGCTTATCAGGCACAGGGTGTTCCCTGCCCGCTCAGGTTGCGAGCTCACTCTACTAGGAGTGTTGCATCCTCCTGGGCAC
>NW_015638913.1:421-710 GCF_001515625.1 Sinocyclocheilus rhinocerous
TCCTCCTGTGTTCTCACCTCAAACGGGTAGAGGCGCTGAGAGGCCCCGGTTTAGTGTCGGCTTGTCGGCTTGCTAAAACTGCTCAGACTGCTCCGTACTGTAGGCCCTGTCGAGCTCCTCCGTCCCCTCGGCAACCAGACGTGGCGAAACGTCCAGCGCCAGGCCCTCACTCGCTGAATCCGTGAGAACCGGTAAAGGGCTGGGTTCCATATGTAGAGGACTAAGTTGTTCCCATATGTGTAAAGTCCACGGTACAGCCTCAGAGCCCGTGTTTCCCCGGCAGACTTCT
>NW_015638914.1:0-777 GCF_001515625.1 Sinocyclocheilus rhinocerous
ATTGATGTTGAAACAACATGTATAAAATGAGTAATTATAGCTCCAGGCCTGAATGCCAAATTATTGTTTTTGTTTAGAATTAATCAACAATTACAGAACAAAATTTTTTTTTTTTTTAAATTTTCGTTTAAATGACCATAAAATAATGTCACTTTTAGCTGTGCTTTTTATATAGTGGAAATGTTAATTAAAGAAATTAATACAACCTTTTTTTATGGAAGCCTGTTTCCGCCACTGAATAAAAATGTAAAAAAGCTAATTGCGACTTTTTATCTCACAATTCTGATATTTTTTCTCGCAATTGTGAGTTTACATCTTGCGAGTTTGTATTAGGGCTGGACGATATGGCCAAAATTTATACTGACTCCAAGCTTTTGAATGGAATAGTGTATGCTACAAAAGCTTTTTATTTCAGATAAATGCTGATATTTGGATCTTTCTATTCATCAAAGAATCCTGAAAAAAAATGTACTCAACTGTTTTAAATATTGATAATCAGCAAATCAGCATATTAGAATGATTTCTGGATCATGTGACACTGAAGACGGGAGTAATGATGCTGAAAATTTAGCTATGTATGATCACAGGAATAAATTACATTTAAAAATCTATTCAAATAGAAAGCAATTTTAAATAGTAAAAATATTTCAACATTTTACGGTTTTTGCTGTACTTTGGATCAAATAAATGCAGCCTTGGTGAGCAGAAAAGAATTCATTCATTCAATAAAAAAAAAGCAGGCTTGGTGAGCAGAAGAGAATTCTTTAAAAACATTAA
>NW_015638915.1:0-560 GCF_001515625.1 Sinocyclocheilus rhinocerous
GCGTCCTGTGTTGCGACGTACCCCTTCTCACATGTAAAAAGTACAAGACTGTCGACTTCAGTAGGTTATCCCCGGCATGATTCACTCGCCATATCCACAGCTCCGACACGTGACCGTGACGTCTAACGTCTCATATCTTACGTCTGACGCCTGAATACTATGGGATTTTGGCCAGACGGCTGGCGAGCCGACGTGCCTAGTTCAGACGTATGTATCAGGCGTCTTGTGATGCGACGTGCCTAGTTCAGACGTACATCATTTTAATACATTTCTCACATACGCCGTAGCCACGTCGCCGTCAGGTATAGTTCCTACCATGACGTCGCCGCCGGTCTGTCGTCTGCCGTCCCTATCAATCCCATTCAAAAATCTACACGGACTGGCGGCGACGGAAGGGTAGACTGCTCCTTCTCCTTCTCCTGCTTAGCTTAGAAAAGTCACGAATCACTCGCCATACAACGTCATATTAAAGATCCCGTCCGAACGCCATACTAGAATGACCGCGATCAGTTCCGACACGTCTGCGTCGCGTTACGGCTCCGACGCGGCTACCGGAACTG
>NW_015638916.1:0-110 GCF_001515625.1 Sinocyclocheilus rhinocerous
ACCTGAGCGGCTCCGAAACGTCTCCAAATCAGCTGGACCATCCGGCGATGCCGTATAAGCATCGCCGGACAGGCCAGACGAGTACCTACAGACCCGGGGGGGGGGGCACG
>NW_015638916.1:343-509 GCF_001515625.1 Sinocyclocheilus rhinocerous
GACGGGGCGCTGAGAACCAGCGCGAGCCACCCCAAGAAACCAATCGTCCAACCTCGAGGGCCCGGGAGGCGGAGGGTTTATACTCGAGCCCTACCCTCTCGGCGGCCCGGGAAAGTATAGCCGACATCTCTGGATCCGATTCAGGCCTTGCCACCGTCCCGGAGGG
>NW_015638916.1:589-935 GCF_001515625.1 Sinocyclocheilus rhinocerous
AGAGAGCTCTCCCTCCGATGCAGTGATCGACATCCGGTCGTCGGGAGGAGCACCGAAGGATACCGCTGGTACGCTCTTTGAAGAGGGCCCAGCGCGTTCCTTTGGCGGCTCAACTGGTTGCGAAGCGCTAGAGGAGCGATGGTCCCCCGAGGGTTGGTTCCCTGAGGGGTTTGCCCCCACTGTAACCCTCAGACCGCCCGTGCTACTGCCTGAAGTAGTCCCCGCCTGGCTGCCGCCAGGACGAACACTAGATCGCGGCAGAAGCAACGGAGCTCCGCCCCCCTGCAGGAAACGGAGCCTTGCCCACAGCTCCGAGATGGTCATCTTCCCGCAATGGGAACATGAC
>NW_015638917.1:0-794 GCF_001515625.1 Sinocyclocheilus rhinocerous
CACAATACAATTTTCTCACAATTTCTTGTTTAACAAAATGAGATTCAAGACAGAGTTTAAAAAAGGTGTCCTTTTGTTATTTCTCAGATCAAGTGGGTGCACATTACTTTGTGAAATTGAAAATGTCAAACAATATACTAACTTGAAATTTTAAAACAAATCCCAAATCAAATAAATAAATAATAAAATAAATTTCTCCATGCAAGTAAACTAAGGTTTTACCTATGTATTTTAATCATGATCCAAACAAAGATGCTGGATACATGTTGTTTAGATTGTAAAATTTTGAAATTTGAAATAATAACAAAATGGTCTGGCTTTAGCTTTGTGATATACTACATAAAAAATCTGAACGAAACAAAAACAGCAGACGGGCTGAATGTCACTCTCTGACAGCAGGTGGCGCTTAAACTGCAGGTATTTATAGGCTGCTGCCCCTTTAAGACCGAATGCACGGATCCAATATAATGATGCACGTGCGATTTCTTTCTCCACTGTTTACGTTAATTTAAGACATGAAAATACTTGCCAAGATAGTTATTTTGAGATGATTTTGCTTGTATGTGTCCATTCAAGCGAAAGAGGAATCAATTCTGTGTTCGTGCTCTGCCTGAAACGCCGCTCTGTATGTGCGCGCTTTGAGTGTGTGCGAGCGAGCACCGAACTGAATTGTTCATGGGCATGAATGGTTTAACATGCTTGAATGTTTAAATTGGTAAGACTTCGAAACACGTGAATGATAAACTATGATCAGTGTTTCCCCTGTCATTATATTAGGGGGGCGGCCCGCCCCC
>NW_015638918.1:0-560 GCF_001515625.1 Sinocyclocheilus rhinocerous
TTGTATTGTATAAACACACAGTTGCAAGAAAATGCCAGAATTGTGAGTTGACATTTTTCCTGTCAGAATTTGACAATTGCAACTTTTTATCTCACAGTTTTGAGAAGTCACCGGCACTCATGCATTCAAATACAGTGCCACTTTATATCTGATTTCAAATGAGCAGAAATCTGTAAGAAATGTTATGATCCATAGACAAAATAAATGATGAAAATTAGCTGTTATGTCGGAGCAATAGCCTAGCCTTGTGACCCACGTTCTGACATATACTACAGCTGTGCACAAGGTGACCTGAGTTCAAGTCTCGGCTCAAGGTTCAGGCTTTTCAAGCGACCCGAGTTCAAGTCTCGGCTCAAGGTTCAGGCTTTTCAAGCCAATGTCAAAGTTTGTTCACAAATTTGGCCTCTAGTTGTGTTATTAATGTATAATGGATTATGTAGATGTGTTTTAAATTATAGAAACAACATAGATCAGTGGTTCTCAAAGTGTTCCAGCGCATGAGTATTGCAGGGAGGGCGCGGGCCATCAGCAGAAAAAGAAAATAAATAAAACGGTAAACA
>NW_015638919.1:0-1505 GCF_001515625.1 Sinocyclocheilus rhinocerous
ACAAAATATATATTGTGTGTTTGAGTGGTCCAGACGCTACATATTATATCTACTTTTCTTTTTATTTATAAAAAACCTTGACCCTCTAAAACTAGCACTCTCTATTCTATTTTTAATTTATCTACTTGTTTTCTTTTTTATTTATCATATACATATATACAAAAAAATGTGTACTGCATTAGACTAACCGGGACTTACATATTGTTGCTCTTGGTTGGTTTGATTCTTTCTATTACCCTTAGCCGATTTGGATAAAAGCGTCTGTTAAATGACTAAATGTAAATATATTTCAAATAAATGTTGTTCTTTTGAACTTTCTATGCATTAAAATGCAGAAAATATTAAGCAGCATATTAGAATGATTTCTGTTGGATCATGTGACACAGCATTGCATCACAGGAATAAATTACATTAAAAAAATACTAAAAGTAGAACATAGTTCATTTAAAATTGTAATGCTATTTCACAATATTACTTTTTTTATTGTACCAAATAAATTCGGTCTTGGTGAACCTAAGAGACTTCTTTCAAGAACATTAAAAATCTTAGCAAAAGGACGTGTATTTATAGAGATATACACATATAAACTGATGTTATTAAAAATATGTATTTATTATATTTTCGAGGAAGTAATATGGAAAATCCTAACTTCTGGCCCAAGTCAGTACAGAGAAAAAAATACTCTATTAAACACTGCTTTAGTCATGGAAAGGTCCTTGATTGCTTTTCTGACTGATGTGACACTTCAATTGAATTCACTCAATCCAAAACGTGAAGGGAAACAAAGGAGCATGTGGATGAAACAGACCCTATTTGTTCAGAAAAATTCTCAAGTTTCACAACCAATCATTTTCCAAACCACAGCCAAAGCATGAGCTGCAATCTATATTTATATATGAATGTGGCCCACCTGGCTGAAGTGAACTGCCTCTGACATGAACTATGCATATATGAACATGGTTAGTGTTGGGTTACATTGTGGTACCTTGTCCTTCTTTCTCAAAAAGAAAGAAATGGTTGATTTTGGATGTCTGCAGCTTGTACAGTTAAAACTTTACTCTGTAAAAACCTACTCTCATGTATATAGCATTCTCGTTATAGGATCCTGACAAGACTCCGATCGTATTTGTGTGATATGTTTACAGATTATTCATTAAAAGAGAAGTCTGAACTCCCATAGACCTGAACTCGGTGAACTCTCTACACGCACACAATGTTCCTTTGGTTGGCTGCACAGGAGCCAGAGCTTGTCATACAGTAAAAATAGGGCTGGTCTAACAGTTTAGCATCCCATCAATCAAACGTTTCCTACTGAGCTGTCACTGGCCACTGCTGTGACAGGTTTTGCCCCCAGGGCTATCACAGGATTACCAGAAATCCCATCCACAGGTCAACGCTGGAGGGCATGAGCAGCCTGAGCTGTAAATCCCAACAAAAATACCACCCTGTTTGGATAGCAGATGTCTTCTAGTGTATGTACTGTATGCATGTGCATATTATTTATA
>NW_015638920.1:0-265 GCF_001515625.1 Sinocyclocheilus rhinocerous
TAACTGGGGAACAGGAGCCCTCCCTGGGCTTAACTGGGGAACCGGGAGCCCTTCGTGGGCTATACGAGGAATCGGGAGCCCTTCCTGGGCTTAACGGAGAATCGGGAGCCCTCCGTGGGCTATACTCGGGAACAGGAGCCCTTCCTGGGCTGTACTCAAGCCCTTCCTGGGCTGAACTGGGGAACAGGGTAGCGCTTACGTGGTGCTGGCACTGGAGGGCGCTCTGGAGGAGCAGGCACAGCAAAGCGCCTTCGAGGAGCTGGGA
>NW_015638920.1:387-550 GCF_001515625.1 Sinocyclocheilus rhinocerous
AGCTGACACTGGAGCGAGCTCTGGGGCTGGAGTCGACACTGGAGCGAGCTCTGGGGCTTGCCACACTAATGTCCTTCGGGCTTGCCACACCAACGTCCTTCGGGCTTGCCTCACTAATGTCCTTTCGGCTTGCCACACTAACGTCCTTTCGGCTTGCCACATT
>NW_015638921.1:0-330 GCF_001515625.1 Sinocyclocheilus rhinocerous
GACGAAAAAAAAAAGCTAATAAGCTATTTTTGTACAACCTACATTCTTTTTTTTTCTACAATTTTTGTAGCCTACAACATTTTTATTTTCTCTGACACTTTTTACGGTGTTGCATAAAATATTAAACAAATTTTTTGTCTTAATACAATTGATATAAATTCAAGTCAAAGTCAATAAATTCAAGACTCTTGACAAGACGAATAAAATGACATACAATTTTGTGCAGACTACACTTTTATTTGTCAGCCTATCTCTCTTTCTTTCAGTAGCGGAAATTTAAATGTGAGATTCTGTAAACGGTAACGGCTGTAATAAAATAAGCGCTCCGCT
>NW_015638921.1:397-506 GCF_001515625.1 Sinocyclocheilus rhinocerous
ATGAAATGAAAATGACATCCATAATTTTCTGAAGACAGTCGGTCTCCTCGGTCTCCACAGTGACATATAAACACTCGCACTGGGTTTCGACTTTGACACGTGCAGTGCT
>NW_015638922.1:0-3954 GCF_001515625.1 Sinocyclocheilus rhinocerous
TCTTACGGGTTTGAAACGACATGAGGGTGAGTAATTAATGACAAGTATTTTCATTTTTGGGTGAACTAACCCTTTAATGTTGTTAGGAAAGGGTGAAGGTGATTGGTTGGTTCTTGTCACCTGACCTGCGATGCGCTTGGGGCATTCTGAAAAGTTTATGTTTTTATCTCGCTGCGGCACAGATGCACCTGGAAAAAACAAGAGCGTCGCACTCTATTTGCGCACGATTGCTGCACGTCTACATTTGAAATCAACTTGAGCATGCAAAAGACTGTGTGAACGGCCCCTTTTAGGCTGGTTTCACACCGCAAGCATGAGCGTGGGCAGCGCATATTTTTTTCCGGCTTGCATGTTAGCGTCTCCGGTTACTGTAGTAACCTCGGTTCCCTGAGAGCGTGAACGAGACATTGCGAAGCATGTAGGAACTGCTGTAGGAACTTCTCTCCTTCTCCGAAAACTTATAGGATAACACCAGTACAATAAAGTGGCCAATTGTCGCTAATTATGCAAATCACATGCAAATACTGACATTTGTAGGGACAGTATATAATGCAGTGAGAGTGACAATTGCCTCAGAATCTAAGACTGAACGCTTGCACTACTGATCGAGCAGAGAGCACGGCGACCTTCGCAATGTCTCGTTCCCGCTCCAAGGTTACGATAGTAACCAGAGACGTTCCCTTTCGAGCGTTCCCTCAACATTGCGAAGCATTCGCCGTGGGAACAGTATACAGACCCACCTTGAAAGCAGTGATGATCAGCCTGAACCAAGGGCTAAGCATGGGGTAGAACAACACACAATTCCCAACCAATAGCGATGCCGCTAGGCAGGGGCGATTCTAGGATTTTCATTTTAGGGGGGCTCAGCCCAATTGAGGGTATAATAATAATCATAGCCTAATAATAAAAAATATGTATATAAATAAAATAAAAAAATGTTTGATTAATAGGGGTTGTATACTAAACTTATTGAAGTATTCTACTGTATTGCATAGATAGGTATAACATTTGAGTACTGAATAAGCCAAATTCAAGTCTTCATGATCTCACACACACAACCTGTTTGCTGTACAAACACAAAATTTTACTGTTTGCATTTCTAGTTCAACCCTCTTTCCTTAGCTCAAGTATGCTAACCTTTTTGCCACATGCACTGGAATATGTATTATATTGAAAGTTAAATGAATGATACACGGATTCAGATACAACAACATTAATCAACGTAAGGCATTAATGCAATGTAACAAAAAACACAAAAATTTACGTAGACCTGCACAGTGTCAACAGCTATAAGTGGTAACAAACTGTGCCCCCGAAAGTGAGGTTAAGCACTTGAGATGCCAAGAACGGCACATCCAACTTGTAAAACCGGGCGAAAGTATTCTGTGAGGACCAGCTGGCTGCAAAGCATATATCCAGATTTTTTTTAAATTATTGTTATTAGTATTAATATTTTGCAGTAATTTGCTCAGTAATTTATTCGGTGCTTTTATCATTTTTTGATGATAAGCTGGGTATGGACAGGATTTCCCCCTCACATTTAATCAATATTGACTACAGATATTGTCCTATTATTAATATTAATAATATGATATTATGTATTGCATTGCTACCTTAAATATGCTCCATATACAGAAATCAAGTGGAAGTGAAAGAGACGTTTCTAGTTAATTGAAACTGAAATTAAGGGTTAGAGCAGTAATGTAATCATCAGCAGAATTTAGAAGATACAGAGTTCTTTTTTTATTATTTTTGAAACATAAAAAATGCTTTAGTGTTTGCTTTTTGACTTTGAAAACAAACTTCTTTGCTTTGACGCGATGTCATTCATTGTAAACGCAAATTCAAAGCGTCACGTCTGTATGTGTCAGACTCGTAATAAAGCGATGAATGATCTGTCCAGAAATGACGCTGATCGACAGAACAAGTTTATATTTAGAATACATTGCAATCACTCCAAAATAGATGACGGCAACTCACACACCTGCATTAGGAGCTGGACATCTTTGCCTATTTAGCCTTTAATTTCAGCACCTGAAGGATGTGTTTGGTACAGCAAATATTCATAAGGTAGGACCCGCTTTGAAACGGCAATATTAATTGGTTTAATTGCAGGTGAGTGAAAATTATATCCAATGAACAATGAGGCTAGTATTTTGCTGCCTGTCTTGACTGGTGGACTAGCCTAGCATATAGGGGATGTTACGGTTATGGAGGCCCCACGTCAAAGCCCAAGGCCCTTGGCAATCGCCTACTCTGCCTATAGCGTGGCTCATTCAATCAAATTTTACAGCCGTACAGCATAGTGAGCTGAAAATCCCACAACATTTGTATTACCTTTATATTATTATAAGGGCCCAAGCCACTAAGGCTCAAGGCCCTCTTGTTCGTCTAAGGATTTTTTCCCACCTTTTGGGGCTTTTTTGGGGGCCTTAAATTGGCACACATTGGAACCTGCAGCCATTAGGACGCCGCTGAGGCTGGGACCCGGGCGTGGCACAGGGGCTTTACGGTGCCCCCTGGAACACAGTCAGAAAACTTGATGTATATCTCACACATACTTGGACGTATTCATATGAAATTCAGTACACGTATAGATCTCATTGAGCCGTACAACTTTCGCACTGCATGTCATAGGCTCCACCCAACAGGAAGTTGGCTATTCAGAGCTGTGTAAAAAGCGCATGCTCTGGAATTTGATATACTCCTCCTAGGTTTTGTACCCGATTGTCACCAAACTCGGTCAACGTGATCTCAAGACATTGGGGATGCTAAATTGCGAAGGGATTTTTGATCTCGAACGGTTTGATCGTGGCGAGGCGACAAAATTATGGCGAGAAATGAGAAACAGGAAGTGTATTATAACTTCCTCATACATTGTCTGATTTTGATCAAATGTCATCAGTTTGTACGTTGCATGAGGCCAATCACATAGATGTGACTATTAGGAGTCAAAGTTATAGCGCCACCAACTGGCAGTAGGAATTGTCATTTTCAAAATGCTTTGAAATCACCCTCTTATTTTTACTCGATTTTCTTCAAACTTTACCAGAATAATGTCAAAACTCGGCAGATGAGAAACTGTAAATGGATTTTTGATATCTTAAATACTGTTGCCATGGCAATGTGTCAAACTTAAATATTCTTTTCAGGTGTTTTTGAGGCACTTAACATGCTTAGAATTTCATGAAACTCGACACACACATCAGTATTAATGATAGATAGACACTAGCAAAAGCTCATACACGGGCGTTTGTCAAAAGTGGGGGGGGGGGGGTTCGTTTTTCCTACAGCCACCAAACTCGATACATTTATTGTTCTCATCAAGCTGGACAACTTTCTAATTTACAGTCATTAGCTACAACCAACAGGGAGTCGGCTATTTTGGTTTGAATGTGGATTTTTGGAAAAATCAGGCTGTGAATTAATGCATACTCCTCCTCGGAAAATCATAAAAGTCACACCAAACTTTGTTAGCATGATGCAAATAGATTGAGGAACCTAAATTGCAAACGGAATTTGGATATCTTGAATGGTGTTGCCATGGCAATTTATTAAAGTAACAGTAAAAAAGATAATAGTAATATTCTTATATCTTTAAAGTGCATTATCCAAAATCTTCAAAACTTTTTACATATGGAAAACAAGTCATTATGAGGAAACATTCTTAGTTTCATGAATTTACAATTATCAATGGCTAAAAGAAAATTAAACACTACTAAACACTTGAGCTGAAATTTCAGGTTGTAATACTAAGGTTGTCCACAAGATGGAGTCATAGGATAAGAAATCTTTTAAGCCTAATCTTGTTCAGCTCAGTCTCCATCTAAGCCTAATACTTTCTCTACTTAGTTTATCAATTAGAATGACAAATAAATGCATAGAATGAGTTGGTATGAACTGAACTGCAAGTATACTTTTACATAATTATTTTAGAAAAGCTTATAGAGCATT
>NW_015638923.1:0-182 GCF_001515625.1 Sinocyclocheilus rhinocerous
ATCTCTCAATCATCATTGTATTGCACTGCATTATGTTTAATCAATGAAATATGTGGAGCATAAAACCAGTCATAAGGGTCAATTTTATGAAATTGAGTTGAATAGATAATCTTTCCATTGATGTATGGTTTGTTAGGATAGGACAATATTTGGCTGAGATACAACTATTTGAAAATCTGGAA
>NW_015638923.1:447-619 GCF_001515625.1 Sinocyclocheilus rhinocerous
TATTGCTACAAATATACCCCAGCGACTTAACACTGCTTTTGTGCTGCAGGGACACATATCATCTTACTATAACATATTATTGGGGGATATATTGATGAATGACAATATGCATTTTAAGCAAGTAATCTGTTTTAAGAAATCTCAATAATTTACATTACAAGCTTTTCAGATT
>NW_015638925.1:0-892 GCF_001515625.1 Sinocyclocheilus rhinocerous
GAGGGATCATTGTGATTGGGTGGTGGGGGAGCCTGGCCGATCTGTTACAGTGCGAATCAGTCTGTTTTAAATTAAAGACGGAAAGCAGACATTTTCTCATGCTGAGAGATAAGCAGATGTATGTGTGGGAGAAAATATCTAAATAAATCAAAATGTCCACCCCAGAATTGACCCAAAACAGTTAAAGAATGAAAAAAGAATGAGAACTAGACCTTTGTGTGTGTGTGTGTGTGTGTGTGTGTGTGTTTAATCACAGTGGTAACACTTTATAACAACTTTCATTAATAAATAATTAACAAACATTATATAATGTTTAGCTAATCATTACTTAATATATATTCACATATAGAAATATGAGTCAAAATCACAGAGGTAACACTTTATAATAAGTTTCATTAATAAATAATTAACAAACATTATATAATGTTTAGCTAATCATTACTTAATATATATTCACAATTATAATTAACTTATTAAACATTACCAAATGATGAACAGACCGTTATTTAATGTAAATTGAAATGCTTATAAATGCCATCAAACTTTCAATTCATATGATCATGCATTTAAAAAATAAAAATAAAAAACTTCAAATGATTTTGACAGATGATTTACAATTATTAAAAGCTTCATTAATATATCATTAACAAACATTATATAATGCTTAACGGATCATAAGTTAATGTTAAAAATCTACACATGATTTTAACTGAAATTATACAACGATTACAAGATTATTTGTTAGTGTACTTTTGAATGCTTACAAATGTCATTCAACTTCAGTTCACATATTAGCTAATGCTCTTTTTTACATTTACAAATGTTGTGAAAATATAGCTTAATTAAACATTTTAAGCACTTCACAAATTATTCATGTTAATATATTCATTAA
>NW_015638926.1:0-3644 GCF_001515625.1 Sinocyclocheilus rhinocerous
CAACTATGACCAATTCTTTGTAAGTGTCAAACATAATTGGAATATTATATGCAGACATTTGAATGTGAAATGAAGATGCAGAATCAATTATCATTTTTTTATTCTTTGTAGGACATGTGGATTGGGCTACTCCATCATGTTACTGGTGAGCATTCATGGGCACTTGGTAGCTGCCATCATGGTCCCCTTACTGAGATCAGGGACAAGGATTGGATTGAGTCTAACTCTACAGCCCATCAGAAGCTTACAGAATTAATTCTGGATGCACGATGGCTCAAGGACATCCCAAAGTATCTGCATTTCAGGTGTGTAAGCACATGCTTTCACCAACTATTTTGCTCAACACTGTTATTCTATACTACGATTTCACATATATCGTCTTTACTTTGTCAATTTTTTACAGATCAACAGCGGATCTTGAGTCATTCCACAACCATATATTGATGTACACCAGCAAACGCTTCAGCTTTACACCCCCTGTGTACAATGCACGTGTCTTGCTTGCAGCACTAGACTACTGCCACCACATCAACAGATCCCCCCAAAAAACTGCCAACGGCAAAATTCAGTAAGATGGTCCAAGTACTTAGATGTATTGCAATGTGTTAACTGTCTAGTATTCTTGAATAACTTATTTTTTCAATAATATAATTTCATTCTGTAGCCAGTTCATGATTAAAAAAAATCCATCATACTTTTAGCTTCATGTTAATATATATATATATATATATATATATATATACTGTATATATACAGTATATACTGCTGGCAGTCCGAGCTTGGTGCTTGTGTCTGTGAGTGTCGGTTCCCCTTGGGCCGTCTCTTGGCTTCCCATGTGGCTCCACCCCTTCGGTTGAGGGGTGGTTGTGACCTGTCCCAGGATCTCTCGGGGCGCTCATACTGGTGCTTAGGACGGGCACCACCATGGCCATGCTGCTCTCTGCTGGTTGGGAAGGACCTTGACATTGTGTTGACAGGTTTGTCAGTGTGGCTTGGCTCGGCGCCCTCTAGAGCAAGTTCAGAACTCTGATTAGTGACAGGATAGATTGTGGGGTTTTTTCCTGTCTTTTCAGAAGCAGTCTTTTGTTTAACATAGGCCTTATGGGCCAAATCTCGCAGCTGTTGGGTGGACATAGTCCGTGGGCAAGCCAGAACCCCCAAGTGGTGGCTCACTGTTGGGTGCAGGTTCCGGAGGAACAGAATTTTGAAGTTGAAATCCTGTTCCATTCCTGGCTCGTTCCGTGCTCCGAAGTAGGCCTGTCTGAGCCTGTTGTAGTAAGCCTGTGTGGTTTCCTGTCTGCCCTGTTTAAGGTCCATGGCAGTAATCAGTCCTTGCTCTGACTCTGGGTCAGAGAACTCCTTAATCAGAGCCTGCTGCATTTGCTGGTAATCCACTTCGACCGTTTCTGGCTGCCGGTCTAGAAAGCTCCTCACCTCACGGCTAGCGGTGATTCGGAGCAGATAGAGTCTGTCTCGTGTGGTAACATTGGCAACAGTTTGCAAGTGAAAGTCAATGTCTTTTAAGTAGGCGTGCACATCGTGGCCTCCTGCAGGGTTTGGAGTGAAAGTGGGAATGTTTCTAGCCAGCTTATCCAATTCTTTAGGTGACACGCCGTGACTGGAAGACAGCCTTTGAAAAGGCTCCCACCCCCTTGCTGCTGCTGGGGGTTCAGGGATGCTGGCAGGTGATGTCTTGAGCAGTGGGCTCTCACCCCCCTTTCGAACTGGAAACCCTTGACTAGGAGGTATCAATCTGCTGGTTAGGGGAAATTCTGTGGTGTGCATTTCCCTTTCAGAGTCACTTTGCAGTCTATATGCATATTTAAGCTCTCGGTGAACCGTATCAAGTTCATCTTTTAAATAGTCTCTTTGTTGGGCCAGGGCACTGACTTCAGCCCGGGAACTTTGCAGGTGGCCTTCACAGGCCCTGGCCCTAGCATCTCTCTCTTTGAGTTCAGTCTCTGCTCTCATCAGGAGAGCCTCGGCTCGCTGAAGTTTTTCACTTAGTTCCTCTCTGGTGTCCTTTTCCCACTGCTCTCGGCGTGTTGTGTCTACACGGAGATCAGTTAAGGCTTTCTGGAGTCTTTCTACTTCCTCCTGCAGCTCTGGGTCCTTTTCATCCGCCGTCCTGTGCTGGTGCTGAGTCTCCGACGTTAGCTGGTCCAGTTGACTTTGAGCAAGCACCAGGTTTCTCTGAGCCTCCTCAGCCTGGAGCTTCAGCGCTGCTGCTTCCTGTTCCATGCGGGAGATGCTTGCTTCTCCCAGCTTTGCCTGAGCGAGGAGGTTGTGGGCGAGGGGCCCGATGATCTTGGTGAGATCTTTGTGGCTGTAGTCCTGTGTCGGATCGTGTGACATCAGGGCGCTCAGGTTGTCGTCGAGCTGTTCCCGGCTCAGGTGCTGCAGGCCGCCGGCTGCTTCAGACAGGAGTGTACCAGTTATGGCACTCAGCCAGGACTCTAGTCGATCCCAGTGGGCATCAGGGCTGGATGATCGAGACATGCTGGCTCACTGGTGAAAAGAGAGAGGGAGAGAGAGAGAGAGAGGGAGAGAGGGAGAGAGGGACAGCACGAAAAGGCCAATGCAAGTCCTTACAGCGTTAGCAGGCTGCAATTATAGTAATTATACGTTCTATGCACGGTCTGTCTGAGGAGTACAAACAGTTTGCGGAGTGTAGACCAGACACCTGTTATCTCGGCCGTGAATGGCACGGTGTGTCTAATTGTTGTGGGGGCACCGGAAAGGATCTAACTAAGATTGTTGACAGCGTGATCGTCTAAAGACTTTGGCAGCTTGGGTCGTCAATCTATTACTCAGCCTTCCCTGATGATTCTCAAAGGTTCAGTCTCTAGGCAAACAAAACAGAATAAAATGAAAAACAAACAAACCAACAAATCGAAACACAGAGAGAGATAGAGGAGATAGCAGGTTTAAGCCTTTTACTGCTGTTAGGGGTTATGACAGAGCCTACCGAGTAGAGGGTGCTGCTGGGTCATAACATCTAGTGTGGCAGCCTGTGGACCGGCTTATTACCTTAAAGATTTAGGAGCGCTAGCTGGATGGGTCAGTATTCTATGGCTAGGCTTAGTGATGGATTGAGGTGATTCAGTCTGGATCCCGTGGCAGCTCACTGTGATCCGCCGTGGAGGCAACTGTCACTTCACCAACTAAGCACTAGAGGGAGTGTTACCTATAGGTGAACAAAAATGGCTAGAATACAGAAATTAACTTTAAATTTGAATTCAAACACTGTTTAAACTAAATTTAAATAACTGAGTGGTAAAGTGAGAGAGAAGAGGGGGAGAGAAACCTGATTAAAAATTAAAAAAGGGAACAAAACAAACAAACAAAAAATGATAAAAGTAATAAAACATAATAAAGTAAAAACAAAAATAATACTGAAATGATAAAAATGTAAATAATAATAAATAAATAAAAATAAAAAATAAAATAAAACGGAAGGTAACTAGAATGGCTAGAATGATAATGATTAACAAAGCAGAAGGGAAATTAAAATAAAACAAATTGGAGTACAAAGTCGACCTAGCAGAGAATGCCTACAAGGTAGAGTGGGTGTTCCCACTTATAAACTGCAGTTTACTTTAACAATTAACAGTGACTAAATGTTAGACAAATAGAGGCTGTTA
>NW_015638926.1:3707-6615 GCF_001515625.1 Sinocyclocheilus rhinocerous
AATCGAAGTTACTTGAAGATAAAAACTGCCGGAAAATCAAACTCAAGAGGAGTGTTTGAGGAGTCTTGGAAAGTGTCGTCTCAAAAGAAGAGGTTTTCTGAGCAGAGATTAGCCTAAGCTAACGAGTTTCATAGTTCCTATCCACACCCACCTTTGGGTGGAATAGCCAATACCAGGCGTGAATTTTTGAGCGGGGGAAGTTTTCTTTGTCTCCCTTTATGGCCCATTTTCATGTTTATGGCCGGTCTGGAGGATTGGTGCAGTTTTACCCAAAATATGGTACAAATAGTATGATGCATTTCACAATCACATAGTGTACATCATTGTTTGAGAAATAAAGAGCAGATCATTTTGATACCAAGAACGAAACATCTAGAAGATCTTAAAGCAGAGATACACTCATATACCTGAATATAAGCATTGAGAGTCTAACTAATACAAATAAAGAGTTGTAACTAGGCTAATACAATAGGGAAACATACAAACAACACATGCATATACCAGATACAATTGTAACTGATTAATTATTGTCTAAATAAAGAAAAGGTCTATATGTGTGTGTGTTGTGTATTGTGTTTATGGTGTAGTTTTGCAGGTCAGCCAGGCCCATTGGCGCCATTTACTTCTCTTTGGAAACTGTTCGAAGTCAGATGGGGAGATGATAGTGGTAGACTGCTTAGCATCTCCTTGATAGTGGGGGGAACCATTTGACAATTTAGCACCCATATAAATGTAGAATCTGTGGCCAGGACTGTAATTTATATGCAAATGTCAAAAGCTAAAAGGGGTCTCTTAAGCCATAAAACCCCAAAGACCATCCATGATTTTATGCAGATGTTTCAAAGGTCAGACCTGACACCTAAAATAATGCAGTTTCTGTAATTCCATTTGATGTTAGTGTGTTTATGATATTGTGCTATGATTGACTAAATGTTCCTGTTGGAAGAGAACATGTGTTAGTGTTTTGGAATAATAATTTGATTTTGAGACATGTTTGCAGTATTTTGGTAGATGTAGTGTATTGTGTTAGGGTATTATTGTAAGTTGAAAATTAGTGTTGAAGTTTAGTTTGCAATGTGTGATTTTGAGCATGAAATTAACTGTTTTGTCAGTTGTGTGTTGTAGGTGTGTTGGTGCGTTAAGAGTTTAGGAAAATTGTTAGAAGTATTGAAAAATATGTCACAGCGATCGTAAAAAACTGTAAGAGCAATGCTATCTTGGACAGCTTGAGTGAGATAAGATATATCAGATTTTGGCAGTGAGGATGTTGCTGTGATGTCAGTAGGACGCATTGCTGTGATGTTGGTGGGGCATTGGATAGGCAATGGAACCACATGCTGTTGTGGCATTACACTTACATCCCGCTGTTCCCCTCTGTTTGAGTCTGAAGAATGCATGCTGTCTTCCTGTGCCATTTCTTGATCATAGAAATCAGTCTGGCTCTAGCTGCTTTTAGATCCTTCTCTGCCTTTAGTTTTTTCAGTTCACACTTCCGAGCTTCAATCTCTTATATCATTGAGTATTCCGCTTCTTTGGCTGCTAATTCAGCTGCTGCATCTGCTCGCTTAGCTGCAATGGACATAACTGCAGACCTTGACGATGTGGGGCGTGAGACTGTGGATCCGTAGACAGAGCGAGCATAATCGTGGTGGAGTAACTCACGAAGACTGTGTTTTACATTTTCTCTGTCAAAGTCCTCAAGGTATGCCATTCTGTCAAAAATTATCTTCGAAATATCTTTTGCCACAGCTTCACAAGTATCAATTCTGCATCTAGTGTCACTGGATGGAGCGATGTAATCTCTGATTTCCAGGTAGACGTGCATGACATCATCCCTTCCCTTCCCTTAACCTCCTTAAAAGTGTATTAATAAGTGCTACCAGTTGGCTCTCACTAACGTCTGTTTTTAGCTCTTCCCTTGTGTTGCGAGCCAGGTCCTTCCATTGTTCGTACATCTGAATCAATCTTTTCTCCCTTTTCAGGGCCTCCTCCTTTTTATATGCATGCATCTTCTCCGTGGGGTTCTGTTGTCGATCAGAACGGTGAAGCTCCTTCTCTTCCGTTCCATTATGAGGGGCCTCCACCTGCTGGTCTGTTTCTTTATTTTCAGAAGCATCCATTTTCTTTAAAGAAGTGCCACCGACTTAGATCATCACACCAAGTCATTTGGTTGTCATTAGACAGCTTTCAGATGTGTGGTAGGACTGATGAGGTGAAGCTGTTGTTTTTCTGGGTAAAGCGCTTACTCTCCAGAGTAAGGACAAGCTCTTACTGTAGCATTCCCAGCTGTATAGACACACTTTACTCTCAGGAACTGATGTTTATAAAGGATTTAATTTCCAGAAAAACACCGTAAGAGCTGAATAAAAACAAACAAACAAACAAACAAAGTGTCATTAGACATCTTCCTGCAAATTATAAATAAATGTCTAAAACAAACCTATAAACGAATAGATACACAGTTGCAATCTGATTGGCCTACATCAGGGTTCCTCAATAGGCGGCCCGCGTGCCACATCTGGCCCGTGAGAGAAAAAAGTTTGGCCTGCACTAATTTCAAATAATGTGGCATGAAAATTCAAACGCAGCATCAGAAAGCTACATTAACTTACATCGTGTCTACACCGGACGTGAGTGGCACGGCGTGACGCAATAAAATACAATAGAACTCGTTATAATAAGTGATGCTGTCTTGGAAGCGGCGCGACACCACAAAACCCTGACAGTAAACTGCTGACTCATTCTATTTATAACGTACTGACACAGCGTTCAAATAATTTGCAATGCTTTGTCGCGTCCAGTGTAGATATACGATGTGACAGCAAAAACATGGCGAGTGTGTAGAAAAGAAAAGTGGACACAGAAAATAGATAATTCAAATGTGAATGGACTGAACAGTTTTGAATGA
>NW_015638926.1:7415-8125 GCF_001515625.1 Sinocyclocheilus rhinocerous
GTATAACAATGAAAACACAGATTCTAGGAGCACAATTATAGCTAAAATATATTTAGACTTTTTCTAAGTATAAGTCAAGTATACTTAAATGTCATTTTAAGTATATTTCTGAGAAGTACATAAAAAGTAGACTAAAAGTATACTTTCCTATGTTTTAGTTTAAAAGAAGTATACTAATAGCACACTTGAATAAACTTCTTTTTCGTAAGGGTTGTCCAACTGAATGTTCTCAAAATTAAATTCTAAAAACTGTTTGAACATTTACAGTACTTATAAAGAACAAAAGTTGTCCCAGGAGGACTACAAATCTGCAAAAATCAAAAATCATAGCACAATAGTTATATAGAAATATAGAAACTCTTTAGATCTGTTCTCTAGCTTCTCTAAGGGAGAGGCCATAATTTCTTACATGGTCAATTAGGGTAACTGATTTCATTTAAAATTTGTCTGCAGCTCCTACCTCTCCTTCCACTGTGCTGTCCACTTCTTCTCTGTCCATGTCTTCTTACAGTTTCTCCTCTTGCTCTTTCCACTACACCGATGCCTTCCACTCTACTCACCTCTTCTCCCTCTCCCTCTCCTTCACTTCTCCTCTAACATTCTCCTCTCTGCTCATCTCTTTCTACCTGTTCCACTCTTCTTCTCTCTGTCATTAAACCCCTTTCTCTACCCAGTCCACAACCTTTTAGACTTACACCGTTTCTTACCCC